>NC_133618.1:152780279-153080779 GCF_048593235.1 Sminthopsis crassicaudata
CAATAGGCTTTTTCTCTCACTTTCTTTTTAGAAGGCAACTCCAAGTTGCCTTTTTCATGTTTTATCATGAAGTTATTGGGGTATATAGGGCATTCAGGAAGGTCTAGCGCCTCTGTTTGAGGGCTTGCTGCAGGGCTGCTCTTGTATCTTTGGTGTTCATTTGTAATTCAGCTTTCACTTGTAGCTCCAAGAAGCTCTAGTGTGTGCAGTGGCCATACTCAGTAAAAATGTCTTGGCAGACAGGCTAAATCAGGATGAGGGTAACTGATGGACCTCAAATGTGTTGGTGAGTTAGGATGATGAAAGCACATAAAGACTTCCCTGGCTGAACGGATGGATGCAAGTGCTGTGGAGCACTTAGAGCTTGGTCAGACATTGAAGACTCCAAGGTCATACTTGCCAGGCCATTGCCAATCATCCTGACTTTTGTCTTGCCCCTGGACTTTAATGACTTTGGAAGAGAGAATAAAGTTGATAACTTTAAATAACTCTGCCTCACTTAAATCTAATTAATGAGCAAGTCAAGACATTACACATCACCCACTATTTTATTGTCATTATTTTACTATCTTACTACTTTCTCTATCTAGGAATCTTGTAGTGATGGGCAAGTGACAAAGCACCAGGTATGGATATAGTCAGAGTCATGGGCAGCCCAGAGAAAGTGATCACCTTCTCACTGGACTGAAGCAGCAGTGGGATTCAGCAGCCCTCTAGGAGAAGTATTTTTATTTTTTTAAATAGTATTTTTAATATTTCCATATGTGTCATGCTGGGTAGGAAAAAGATCAGATCAAAAGGAAAAAAAGCACAAGAAAGGGGAAAAAACCTCAAGCAAACAAACAATAACAACAAGAGAGTAAAAATACCCTCTTTGATCCATATTCAATTGCGTACTTTTTTTCTTAAGGACCATGCTGCTCACTTCCTGACATGAGGAATGGGTTAGAAAAAGTGCTCTAAAAATTGTCTGCTTCACCCAGCCCTGGTCTGCTTACTGATTCAGGCAGGGATCCCAGTCTTCAGTTGAAATACAAAATATACAAACATTTTTGTGAATAAGACTGAAATTACCTTTAGTTTGTGAAATGTGTACATCCTCATGAACACCACAAAGTTTAATAGCTCTGAAAGACAAATGCTCTTGTTGCAAGAAGTACTGTAGGAAGTACTACATTCAAATAGCAGTCCTGAGGGAAACAAGTCTGGCAAATGAAGGTCAGCTTACTGAAGCTGGACATGTATACCTTTTTCTGGAGTAGTTGCTGTGAGGAGGAGCACTATGTTTCACAATTAAATCTAATCATGACACTGCAACTGTCACTCTCAGTTAAACACCATATCCCCATCATCAATGCAGATGATCCTACCATAGTAAACTTTGATGAGACCAAGGAAAAATTTATGGAGACCTGGAGACCGTCGTCATCAATGCTTTAATAGAAGACAAACTTGTAATTTTGGGTAAATTTAATGTCAGAGGAGGCACAGACCTAAAAGGGAGAACTTGGGAGAAAAAGCAACAGCAACAGTCACTTATTTCTATAAACTTGTACATCTCATGACCGTCTCACCACCAACACTTTTTCCACTTACCTTATTACAACAAAATGCTATGGTTGCACTTTCACAGCAAATACTGGCATTTAATAGACTATGCAATTGTGAGAAGAGACAAGCAATATGCCAGAGTGATGAAGGTGATGGTGCAAAATGCTGGACTTATCATAGACTATCTTCTCTAAGGACAATATTCTTACACTTTACCAGTTACAGTGGAGTAAAGCAGGGCCATGTGCTTCCTTCCATGCTTTTTAGCACAAAGTTTTCAGCAATGCTGTCAGATATCTTCAATAGAGATGAAAATGGCATAGTTACTGGACTGATGGTAAACTATTTACTTGGAAAAAAATTACAATCTAAGATAAAAGTGAAGGGTGAACTGGTGCATGATTTTTTGTTCACAGATGAATATACATTCAATGCAGCCTCTGAGACTGAAATCCAACAGAGTATGGATCAATTTTTTGCTACTTTTCCTAATTTTGGCTTTTAACAAATGGATTTGGATTTGGATTTTAACAAATGGAGAAATTTTGAGTGCTGTGGATAAATTCTTGGCAGTTTATTTTCCAGGGATGTCCAAATAGATGATGAGGTTAGTACATGGATTTTCAGATCTAGCTCAAAAAAATGTGTGGGAGAGAGGAAATATTAGGCTGCCTACTAAACTTAAGGTCTAACAAGAAGACTCTAGGAAGATAGAGAAGTAGGTCAGAAAATTCCAAGCAGTTCAGATTTTCCTCATAAACAAGATAAAATAGCACCTCAGTATGAACATAGAGAGGTAAAAACAAACAAGAGTTGGGGCAAAACAAGAGAGGCAATTGTCCTGGGACAAGTGGGGAAGATCCAAAAAAAGATTCCAGGACCAAAGTGTGAAGTATATAAACACCATCCCCTAGTTCCACTAAAACAGCAAGCAATAAGCCCCAGGGCTAGCTGTTGGGAGATGGCCTTGGTCCCAGCCACAGGAATTTTTACCTCCCAGATATTATAGAGAGGACAGCATCTGAGTCGGGGAAGATTGAGGGTACCTCTGCTGATGAGACATGTTAGGCCCAGCTGGGCTGCTGAGATAGGCCCCTGAGAGAGAAGGAAATAGCACATGCTTGGTGAGTAGAGAAGCAGGGGGCAGGGATGCTGCTGGCTGTGAACACTAACAGGAGGGTAGATTGGTTTCAAGTTCCAGGTCAGAAGGAAGAACTGAAGGAGGACTTGAGATCAGAGACATCATCAGCCATCCCCCAGGGCTAGAGATAATTACATTAACAATTTGCTCTAAATAAATTTTAAAAAAGAACAGGCAGAGGAGAAAGAACATAATCATAAAAAGTTACTATAAAGAATAGAGAAGATTGGGATTCATCTTCATGGGAGGATATTGAAGCAAAAAAGGACTTTCTTTCCTACACCAAAGAGGAATATTAAATAGTTAGTTTCCTTTTTTCCCCCCAGCTAGGGCAATTGGGGTTAAGTGACTTGCCTAGGCTCACATAGCTAGTAAGTATTAAGTCGGATTTGAACTCAAGTCCTCCTGACTTCAGGACTGGTGCTCTATCTATTGTACCAATTAGTTGCCCCAAATGGTTATTTTCTCAAAAAGAATTAATAGAACTTAAAAAAAAAGACTTTAACAATCAAATGAGAGAGATTGAAGAAAAGCTGAAAAAAAATCCCAAACCCAAAGCCCAAAATCCAAGAAAAAGATTATGAAAAGTAAGTCAACCAACTTGAAAAGGAGATCCAGAATGTTTAGGAAGAAAATGACTCCTTGATAACTAGAACTGGGGAAGGGGAAGCCAGAGAAGTGATCAGAGACCAAGAAGTAATAAAACAAAATATAAAGAATGAAAAAAAATAGAATAGAATGTGAGGCATCTCATAAGGAAAACAACTGATCTGGAGAACAGAATGAGAAGAGAAAATATAAGAATAATAGGATTACTTAAAAGTTATGATCAAAAAAAGAATCTTGATACATTAATACAAGAAATAATTAAAGAAATTTGTCCTGAAATATTAGAATAAGAGGGAAAAGTAAAAATAGAAAATATCCATTGATTACTACTGAAAGAGTGCCTATGAGGAAAATCTACAGGAATATTCAAAACCCCCAGATCAAGTAGAAAATATGAATAATAATAATAAAAAAACAATTCAAATAGAGTGAAACCACAATGAGAATCTCTGTAGGTCTTGATACACTATATTCTGAAGAGTAAAAGAATGGGGCTTGTAGCAGAAACTATACCTAGCAAAGTTAAGCATAATTCTGAATGAAAAAAATATATTAAATGAATTGCCAGACTTTCAGGATTTTGTTGCAAAAAGACATGAACTTAATAGAAAATTTGACATTTAAAATTGAAAAGAAATAAAAGGTGAACATCAAAGACTAATTACAACAGAACTCAAAAAGGACAAACTTTATGTTTTATATATGGAAATGTAAACCATATGTCTAAGATTGTCATTAATAATTGGGTTGTTTGAAAGAAATATTGGGGAAGAGCTGGGTATGATGTGATTCTAAAAAAGAAAAACTGTTTAGGAAAAGGTAAAAAAAGTAATTATATTGTATGAATGTGGTATCAAAGGAGGAATTGACAGGAATTAGAGCTGGTAATTCTGGAACCTTTCATCATATAAATTTAGAAAAGTCTTCTAAATGTATAAAGAAATAGAATAAGGGGGGTATAGAAAGGTATGCAGATTATTAGGAATGGTTTAAGATATATAGATTGTGAGGAACGGAACAAAGAGGGAGGGAAAGAATGAGGGGAGAGAATAAAGAAGGGGCATGTTAAGGTAAAGCCAGGCCAGGTTACAGGTAGAAATAAAGCAGAGGAGTCAGCTGAGACAGGAAATAAGATATAGACACAAACATAATGACAATAAATAATGATCAGTAGTAGAATTTATTAGAAAAAAACCCCATGGGTAGTAATCAACCATCGATCTTAGATAAAGTTAAAGCTAAGATAAATTAAATCAAAAAAGAAAAAAAATAGGTAAACTACATTGTCAGCCATATTAATCAATATTGCTTTAGACTATTTAAAACCAGATAGTATGTGTGTATGTGTATATATCCATGCTTAATTGTAACCTTCTTTGGGGAGGTAAGAGAGAGTAGTAAAGGGGGAAAAGCAACGAAGTAAAAAGTACACAGCAGAGAACAAAAGAAAACCTGTGAGGAAGCAAAGAAAAGATGAATAGTTCTGAGCCTAGTGGGTAGTATTTAAAATTATATAGGCTTTCTTGAAATGGAAATTTATTTCATATTTTGAATTCTCTTGTTTTCTGCTGTATACATAGCAATTGTTTTTCTTTTACTATTTTGCATTTCAGTTTTAAATGAATAAAAGGCAGAAAAAGCAAACTTAAGGTGTACTAAAATGTTGTGCTAACCTCATTGTTGTGGGCCTGTGAAACTGAGACAGTATACCAGTGCCATGCCAGAAAATTGAATCACTTCCATTTGAATTGTCTTAGGAAGATTCTGAAGATAACCTGGCAAAATAAAGAACCAGATACTGAGGTCCTCTTTCAGACTGAACTGCCAAATATTCAAACTCTACAGTAGAGAGTGCAAGTCTGATGGGCTTCCCATGTTGTTCAAATGCCAAAATTACATTCATCTAGAAGACTATTTTCATGGAAAACTTTTATAAAGAAAGTGTTCAGATGAAGTCAGAAGAAGTGATGCAAGGACACTCTCAAGGTCTTTCTGGAGAACTTTTGTATCAATTCTGAGACATAGGAGATGCTGGTGCAGGACCATTCAGCACAACACATCTACATCAAAGAAGGCACTAGGCTCTGTAAGCAAAGCTGAATCATAGCAGCACAAAGGAAATATAGAATGTGCAAATCTAGAAATATTCCCATTTAAAATGCTCACATGGTCTATTTGTGCTGAAACTGTGGTAGAGCCTTCCCGACTCATTTTGGACTGATCAACTGCAGTAGAACACACACTACCTTGACCCCCAAATTTTGATGTCATTTTGGTTCTCTTTGAGTATGAAGGATGAATAACAACAACTTCATCATGAACATAAAGGAAAGCTAGTGATGAAGAGGAGGCTTTCCCAGATCAACATCAGTTCTCTTCCAGTTCTGCAGCCAAGTAGAAGGCTATCCTCATACAATACAAAACTTTGAGTCATGGCTGTAGTTGTTTGGACTGAAAGCAATCAGGGAATATCTGCGTATTAATCAAGGACTAGTCCACTCAGCCCATCCAACCTTCACTACCTCAGGTTCAGGGACCAGAAATATTTTCATCCCAATTCAACATGAGTAGAGGAAAGAACAAATGAAAGCCACTTATTCCAGCCAGTACTGCCTTGAAATTCTGCTCCAGCAGGGACAATAAGTTACTAAAGTCAGTCTTTGGTGGTGGGAAATTTCTAACATTATAGTGAACAAAGTTATTTTTCAGTAATAAGGGGGAATTGGGAGTTATATATCTTTTAACTTAAATGACATGGTCCCAGTGGGACTTGGACCTATGGAGTTCTTTTCCTTAAAAAGAAGGTTTTTTTGGGGGGTTCTCTTTAGTATATCCTCAGATAATGAATGATGATTCTTGTGTGTGTTGCAGAAATGCCCTGTCTCTTGTTAACCTGGCATGTGAA
The DNA here is from genome assembly GCF_048593235.1 of Sminthopsis crassicaudata. Lineage (NCBI taxonomy): Eukaryota > Metazoa > Chordata > Mammalia > Dasyuromorphia > Dasyuridae > Sminthopsis > Sminthopsis crassicaudata. The sequence continues at coordinate 152,786,486 of NC_133618.1, forward strand.
GAAAAGTAATTCAAATACTAAGGACAAGTAGTAATTATGGGAATACATCAGAGATGTTCTTGCTGCCTTGGTAGCAGCTGATCACTGTGTGTCCAAAATTTCCAAATCAGGCCTTTCTCTTTATCTTGCCTCAAATGCATGCCTATTTTGGAGACTTAGGGCTCTGGTCTAGCCTTTCCAGACTTATGCTTTACTGTCTGTTAAAGAACCTTATGTTTCAGCCAGTCTGTACTATTGCTATTGCCATAATATATACCAAATTAACTTGTCTTGGGTTATATATTCACTCTATTTTTATGCCTATTCTCCCATCTTTGCTTGGTGAAATTCTATTCATCCTCCAAGACCCAACTCAAATCTCACTTATCTCAAAATACATTTCCTGTTTCCTCCTATAGTCATTCATTTTTACAAAGAGAGGTGAGTGCCTAAAGAGAAGTTGGGAGCAATCTATTTTACAACTAATGAGACATGATCATGAGCTTGGGTCTCTTGAGTTTTTTTTCTCTGAGTCTGACTTTAATGTGGTCCTCTCTAGTGCCTTCAGCTGATGAGGAAGAGTTTGTGTGTGCATTTCTTCCCAGGAATGGTTCCAGAAGTACCCTGTCTTATCAGCCTTGGATGTGACAGGAAGAAAAACAATTCTATACTCAGAGTCAAGTAGGAAACATGGAAATGAATCAGTGTTACTCTAAATGTCTTAGACTGTTATGTGTCTAAAATTTCTGAGACTTTTCCCATCACTATCTCTCCTAAAGAATTTAGTCTCTGACACTACCTTTTTAGTCTTAGGTCTCACAACCTTATCCCATATTACAAATCACTACTGTTTTGTATTGTAAATATTTGTACATCTATCTTCTCATTCCTACTAGACTGCAAATTATTGGAGAGTAGGGCGCATGTCTTATATGGATAGTGAATGGGGTGAAACAATATGGAAGAGGCTGGGGAGTCTGCTTCTAGGAAGGCATGATGGCCTGTAATGGAAATGTATTGCTCTCCAATATAGAGTAAGCACCAGTACTTCATAACTGGTTCCCAACTACTAGTAATGTGATGAAAAGAAACATTTTTGATTGGCTGAGTGTAACCACACCTAAGATATATTCAAAAAGCATAAGTCAACCAAAGCTTTGTTTTTTGGCTCTAGCTTTTTCTTGCCTGGCTGTATTTTGTAAAGAGAGATGACTCAGGCTCTCTCTATCTGAGTCCTAAATGTGCCCTCTAGCCAGGGATCTCTATCCATTGATTCTTTATATTTTTCTTTTTCATTTTAGGTAAAGGAGATTAGAAATATCCATGCCTTGTGAGCATTAAAAGTCCAGGGGAAGATGCCACCAGAGTCCAAGAATTTTAACAGGTTAGGATTTGCAAGAAGGAACAATGTAACAATCAACTTCTTGACCCAGTGCAGCAGTAATGGCAGAGATGCAGACTTAACTACCCATCTGCCATGTCAATTTGAAGTGGAGTTGGTGAAGAAGATGTTATGTTAAAAATGTCATTAAATCTAAACCCATTTGATCCAGGCACTGAGGTGACATTGCTGAGAATGTGTATATAGATGTTGGGGAAAATGTAAGTTCTGTTCTTGCTTTATTTTGGCAGTAAATATCTCTGTAAAAGCTAATTGATCTTATTTGGTTATATAGAACTGACTCATCAGTTAAAGGTGGCAAATAGTGACAGGAACATATATGATTGCACTAAAGAAAGACAATTGACCATTTGGGTCACCCCAGAACCTACAGGGAGAGATTTAGGCAGCTCTTCTATGGGAGAGTAAGGCAAAAGTCTCCCTAACTATGAGTCTGAATTCCACACATCACTTTATACTATGGTTAGCACATATGCTTGTTGAATGAAAGAATGAGTATACCATAAGACAGCAAGTAGACTGGAGTCACTCAGGGACTTGGTGGTAAAATCACAGGGATCAAACCTGGAGCTAGGAACAATTTTTCAGAAGTCACTTTAAATTTACATATCATAGAGAAGGGCCTGCCCAGGAAAAAATAAGTCTTTGTTCTTCTTGGCAGTCACAAAATGATTCTGGCTTCTTCTCTGTGTCAATAATTTTGAGTTATTTACAATTTTGTTGTTCTGGCTGAGAAACAGTTATAAAATAACCTGTCAAAACCATTCTCCATCTTATCTTACAAAAAAAAGGATATTGGAGGACTTTCAAGACAGGTCAGACATCATCCAGTGGAAATATGTTTTCTGTAATCAGAGGACTGCCCTTATCTGGCTCTGCCTTGAAAATGAACTTTTCCATTAGGTATATATAAGCTTTGTGGAAATTTCTGTTTTTGTTTTTTGTTTTCCTAGGTACTGTGCTTCATTTGCTGTGACTATTATTAAAGTATACCCACACATAATATTCCAGTAAAAAGGCAAATCTGAGGACATTGATTTTTATAATTCTTGTGCTTCTCATAGCTAGTTTATTACTTCTTTATATGAAAATCCCATGTCTGTTTCTAAGCACCAGTGTGAAGGAAGGCAAGTTGGTTAGTTTCTTTGGACCTCATACTATTTGTTTGTAAAATGAAAGTGTTGGACTAAAAGATCTGCGGTCATCTTCAGCACTAAATCTATAATGCTTTCAATGGAATTGCCATTCACCATGAGCACATCCTAGATGAACATGTGGTTGAGGTGGGGCAATATTGCAAATGGACACTAGGGGGTAACCAAGAAGCAGAAACAATTTTGCCTGATAGTGGAGGCAGCCAAATGCTCCAATCCAAGAGTAGGAGTCATAGGCATAAAGTTGGAAGGGAATTTCAAAGGCCATCTGATCCAACCTCCTTAATTTAAAGGTGTTTAAATGTTTAGAGTCTTGTTCTGGGCCACCCAGCTAGTAAGCACAAGAGGCAGCTAGTGATGGGTATTATGGTAACAGTTCACACACACATAATGCTTTTGTTATGGTTTCCTTAAGATAAACTTGAACTGCTGCAATGTAAGGTCATGAAGTTAGCAAGGGATAGAGTCCTGTAGGAGTCAAACCCAGGTTTCCCATCTCTAGGTTCAGTGCTGCTTTACCAGAGTGATGTGCTGGTTTCTTTTCTCTTCAATAATTCTGAGTGATTTTTTGCTGTTGCTCATTGTTCAGTTGTTTTAAGTCATGTTTAATTCTTTGTGACCCATTCAGGGTTTCCTTGGCAAAGATACTGGAGTGATTTGCCATTTACTTTTCCAGCTCATTTTACAGATGAGGAAACTAAGGCATGCAGGGATAAATGACTTGCCCAGGGTCCCACAGCTAATAAATATCTGAAGCCAGATTTGAACTCAGGAAGATCTGTTTTTCTGACTCCAGGCTTCAGGACTCTATGTGCTGTGCTATTATCTGCCCTCTGGGTTATTTGCAATTTACAATATGAGAAGTATAGAGATTTGATGAAAAGATAAAGGCCAATTCAATAAATTAAAGAAAAGACAGAGTAGTATTGAGGCGAGAAAGAACTGAAAGAGAAAATAGGGTTGGTATTCTGGGGAAGAGTCATAAGTACCAGTCAGGAAATCTAAGAAATCATCCGTAGCTGGAGAGTCAATAAACATTTATTACACTTAAAATGTGTAATATTTACAATGCTGATGCTAATCATTGGAGATAAAAAGAAGGGCAAAAACAGTCCTGGCCTGAAGAAAAATCACATTTTTATTGAGTTTAGAACACACAAACTACTCTCTCTCTCTCTCTCTCCCTCTCTCCTTCTCTCCCTCTACCCCTCTTTCCATCTTTCCTCTTCCCTCTTTCTATTCCCCTTTCCTTCTCTCCCTACCCCTCTTTCTCTTCTCCCCTCCCTAACTTCTCTCCCCTTTCCCTCTCTCTCCCATTTTCCCCACTTCTCTTCCCCCTTTCCTACCTCTCTCCCTCTCTCCCCCTTTTCCCCTTTCTCTTTCTTTCTCTTTCTTCCTCTTCTCTCTTTGTTTCTGTCTGTCTCTGTCTCTTTCACTTTCTCTCTCTCTCTGTTTCTCTGTTGGTCTCTCTCCATATATTCCAAAACATATATATGGATATATACACATTTATGTTTATTTCTGTATATGCACATTACCATACACATATATGTGTATACATATAATACACTTTTCCCCACCCTCTCCCCCACATTGAAAAGATAGAAGTTACAGCTAGGGAACTAGGGGTCATAGCGGATAGAGCATTGGTTATTGGAATCAGATTATGAGTTCAATTCTAGTCTCAAATACTTACTAGCTCTGGGACCCCAGGCAAGTCACTTAACCCTTTTGCCTTAATTCATCCTTCTGGAAAAGAAAATGCCAAACCACTCCAGTGTCTTTGCCAAGAAAAGTCTAAATGGAGTCACAAACAGCTGGATACAACTGGAAAACAATGGAACCAAAACTTACATATTGGATATGTATGGTTAAAGCAATTGAGAGGTTGAGGGTGACATAAAGATTACAAACCAGGGTTATTGGGAGGATTGTGCTTCCTCTGATAGTGAGAAAGAAGAGAGGAACATTTTTGGGGAAAGACTATTTTGTCCTAGACATATTTGATTCTAAGATGTCTACAAGAGATCTAGTTCAAGATGCTTAAGGGTTAGTTCATATTATTTGATGAACTTAGAGAGATTAGGACCGGACATATATATATAGGAAGGCCAAATACCAAGCCTTGGAGGATGCCCACATTAGTGAATATGACCTGAATAAAAGCCAAGGAAAGGAGACTGAAAAGAAAGGGATTTCGAGTCAGTGGATATCAGTTCAATTCTTCCTTGGCTATTTACTACCTATATCATCTTGTGATCTTAGTCCTCTTTGGGAAATGGAAAGCCCATATGGCAGCCTAATGGCAGAGGTGATAGAATGCTGAACTTGGGAACAGGAAGACAAATTCAAATTGTCTTTTCTTCAAATGAATTTACTGACTATGACCCTAAGAAGTATCTTAATTTCTCTGGGCATATTTCCTGTAATGAAAACATTGATCTCTTAGTTCTCTTCCAGCTCTGAATCTAAGGTCCTACGATTAAATATGGTGGTCAAAATATGAGAGCTGTGTTTGTGCAAGTCAGAGGACTAAGTGAAATCCTAGGAGCAAGTGAGGCCCTCAAGGCAATTTGCTTTGCTGTGTTCTACATTTTTTCTACCTCTTTTTGAAGCAGAAGGATATCCCTTTTGGCCCAGTATGACTAAAATTTAAAGGATACCTTCTTAGGTCAATGGTTGGGGAGTTGATAAGGATAGATATTGTCTGATCCATACTTTCCAATATTAATTAAGATTCCTAGTACTCTTATTGGGTAAGATTTCAAGACTCTGGAATCTAGGTCTTTTGGGAGAGGAATCTTAGGAGAAAAAATTTAAGAATTAAGAACAAATATGGAAGAAAAGTTTGTGTTTTCTTTGCCTCTTTCTCTCTGTCTCCCTGTCTCTGTCTCCCTGTCTCTGTCTGTTTCTCTCTCTCTCTCTCCCTCTCTCTCTCTCTCTCTCTCTCTCTCTCTCTCTCTCTCTCTCTCTCTCTCTCTCTCTCTCTCTCTTTCTCTCTCTCTCTCTTTCTCTCTCTCTCTCTTCTCTCTCTCTCTCTCTCTCTCTCTCTCTCTCTCTCTTTCTCTCTCTCTGCTGGGAAAGCTCCTTACAGACATTCCTCTCTTGCCTCTACTTTCTGGTCATAAAGATAATTTGCACTTGGCAGACTGCTAAGGAAATTGGGTCAAGTACACATTCCTTCCAACATTGAGAACATTTCTATGAGAAAGAAAACTGCCATTGGTAAATGAGAGTTTGGCACCTTCCATGAAAGTCCATGCTTGATAGCCAAATAAGGTCACTTTGACAGTTAATCAGCACTTCACTTTGTACTTTATGTCCAGGCAATTAATAGCAGACTGAAGCACCAACTATCCTCCTCTTCCTCCTGGGCCTATACAGTCCATTAACTTGCTTCTAAAGGACAAATGGGTCACATATTTAAATTGTGATATAATTTCTTCTTCATAATCACCCAGCCTCATAGTGGGAGGAGGATCTGATTTACTGCTGGTGGCTGCTTCCTGCTCAGTGCTGATGACTGTCTATCGTGGGAGGTTGAAAAGCTCTAAAGATAGGATGAGAGCAGCTGAGACTCAAAACATTCCAGTATTTTAAGGGCACAGGTTACAGGAAAGTTGCATTTCTTTGTTGATGGAAGGATTTCCAGACTAATGAAATAACAGGACCACATCACCAGCTGCTTGTGAAATATTTCCACTTGGATAACATTTAGGCATCTCAAACTTAATATGTCTGAATGAGAATTCATATTCCAGTGTTCTTCCAAAGTCTACCCTTTCTCACTGCTTAGCACCTTTATTTGTGTTGTGAATACTCAGGTTCATCAATTAGGATTCATTCTTTGCTTCTTCTTCTCTTTCCCTTAAGTCAATCATTTGTCAAGTCTTATTAATTTCAACTCCAAATCATCACTTGTTTATCCACTCTTGTGATCACCACCCAAATCCAAGTTCTCATCATCTCTTCTTAGGACTGTTACAAAAAACTTCTGATTGATGTCCTGCCCATTCTTTCCTGACTCCAATTTGACCTGAAAACTGCTATCCAATTGATAGTCCTGAAGCATTTGACTCAAGAAAAAAAATAAAACCTACACAAAACCAACTCCTCTGTTTGGTATTTAAAGTACATCACAATCTGACTTCTACTTTTCTTTCCCAACCTGTTACACATTATTCCTCTTCCTGTTTTCCATGTTCTAGCCAAACTGGCCTACTTACTATTTCTTTCACATTTTTATCTCTGTACAGTCTGTGCCTCAGGGCTGAAATGCACTCATTTCACTTGTTGGCTTCATAAATTGCCTAATTTCTGCTTGGTTCAGTTCAAGCACCTTCTCCCATATGAGACCTATCCTTAGTCCTCCAGGTCCAAGTGCCTTCAACTCCAGAAATCCCTTCCACTTTGGATATTTTATATTTACATTTGTTTATTATTTCCATCAGTAGAATCAAAGTCCTGGAGGGTGATTGTTTTGTTTTGCCTAGAGCTTCATGTAAATGCTTAAGAAATTATACATTTTTGTAGAATGTGGAAATGAATGAATGGAAAGAGGAAATTGTGAAATGAAGGAATAATAAGTGGTCCTAAAAATTCAGGTAAGTAAATGACTCAGATTATAGAGTGCTGAACTTAAGAGTCAGGAATTCTTGAGTTCACATCTGACTTCACTTAGTAGCCATGCAACTCTGGACAAGATGCTTGATTTTTGTTGACCTAAGTTTCCTCATTTGTAAAACAGGGATAATAATAGCACTTACCTTCCATGGTTGTTGTGAAGATCAAAAAAGATAATATTTGTAAAGCACTTAGCAAACCTTAAAATGTCAAAGAAATGCTATTATTAACAGATGAAAACTAAAGGCAGCAACGAATAAAAAACTTTTGTACTTAGACAATTCATTATGGCTTTCAAAAACACTTTCCTTATAATAATCCATTGAAGCAAGGTTTTCAAATGTCTTCATACTCATTTTTTCAGAGAAAGGAAATTAATGATTCACAGTCACACAGAAAATATATGAAACAGCCACATTTCAAATCCATTTCTTCTGGTTCCAATTTTTTTCTTTCTGCTAATCATTATCAAATTAAAAGTCAAAATAAACTGTTTAAAAGTGCCATTTGTTTTCAGAAGAAGAGATCATTGTAGACAGAAGTTGTAAGGAAAAAAAATTCTTGAAGGAAGTTAAACTTGCATTGGATTCTGAAAAACAGATAGGATGGTGAGGGAATGATCAGAAGGTAGGATGGGAGATGGCAGTATCAGCAAGATTATTGTTTGTCTTTTATTCAGGAAGAGGACCAATTCATTTGTATGCCATAGCATCACTTGCCATGACATGCAAATGAATTGGATTTGTGTGAGGGAGGGCTGTGCAAGGTCACCTGCCTTACTTTTCCTTCCAGAGCCTTCTGGAAACAGTGGCTAGATATAGATCAAGATGACTGGAGATGCCCCTGGATGTAATGGGACACCTTTATTTAAAAACTAAGGTCTTCAAAAGGTTTCAATTGCACTAAAAGGTTTAGACTAGACAATAACTAGTAATAAATGTTCAATGAATATTTGGGAAACAGCAAGGAATTTGTTCTAGCTGAGAATGGAAGGGCTTTACAGATAGATTAAGAAGCATGTGCTTTATTCTACTGGAATTAAGAAATGTGGGCTCTAGTTCCAATTCTGCTATTAACTAATAGTGTGGCATTTAGTTAACAACTTAAAGGCTTAATCTGAAAGATGGAGAAGTGGGATGAATAGAATGTCTAAGTCCCCTTTCAATTATATAGATCTGATATCTAAATTTATGTATATATATATATATATATATATATATATATGTATATATATGTATATGAATTAGCAATGTTAAAAAGGATGAACTGCCTACCCTGGGATCATCTGGGAGCTGAAGAAGGAAGACCAGTTAGGAGTTCATTGAAATAAGGCAGATAAAATGTTATAAAGGACTGGATTAAAATGGTGGTAGTAGGGGTGGATAGAAAGAAGTGAATTAAAGAAATAGTTTTAAGGGAAAAATTGACCAAATTGTGCAATTAATAAAATTTGGGAGAAAAGTCAAGGTTCTAGTTAAGATGTGACAAGAATCTTCTCTTTGATAATATAAATGATCACAACTAGCATTTTTATCATTACAAATACTATCTCATTACATCTTCACAACAATTCTTGGAGGTATGTGTTTTTTATTGTCACAATTTTATAATTGAAGAAATGGAGGAAAACAGAAATTAAAAGACTTATCCAGCTAGTAAGGGTCTGAAACTGTATTTAAACTCAGTTTTTCCTGTTTTAGACCTAACTCTCTATCTCCTGTGCCTCCTAGATACCTCCTTATTCTTGATGCTTTCTAATAATAACTATAATATTATATACTAATATACATTAAATATAATATATAACATTAATGATAATGGTAGGTCTAGTATTTATATCATTCTTTAAGGCTTACAAATTACTTTCCAAGTATTAATTTATTATCACAACAACTCTGGGAGGTAGGTAATACTATTTTCCATTCTGTAGATGAGACAACCGAGGCATAAGACCTTAAGTCTCTTGACCAAGATCATATAGGTAATGAGTATTCAAGGATAGATTGGAAATTGTCTTCCTGAGTCTATTAAGAATACCACTTAACTTGCCTCTATAAGAGAGTTATCCCAAGCTATCTCTTTGGGCCTCAGTTTCCTTATGTGTAAAGTTAGAGTATTAAGACTGATTTATAGTGCTACTTTCAGCTATAATGCATCACTAATATAATCTTCCTGACCATTCCTAGTTCTCTGAGTGTCTGTCAATTTCTATGATTTTGCTCAGTCACTCATCTTCATTCCATTATAGAGATTTCTCTTTCCTTAAAAGCTTTGTCAGTGAACTCTAGAAAATTTTTAAAAGTTTCATCAAGGGGTTGGGGGAAAATCCATTTTTGTTAACAAAACAGTTACCAAATGGATTTTTCCTCTCAATGAACAATGCTGTTAATGTGAATCATTGGGAGTAAAAAAAAGTCTGATATGTTATCAATCCTCAGGGAGCCAAAACCTAGAGAGTGGGTTGGATTTCTCTTCCATGTAACACCCTTTGGACAGGTTCTCCTGAAAGAATATATAACATCCTCCCTTTGAATCTAGTTCAGTCTTTCCTTACCAATTTTGCATATATTTGCACTGATAGCTCATAATTCACTTGTATCAAGACTTTTGCTAACCCATGGATGAGCGTATAGGTATGAAATTTAAGGTAAGAGTGGTACCTCCCCAGTATTCTCTGGAGTAAACACAATACAACTCTGTAGCCTACTACTGATTTCTTCCCTTCTTTATTGCCTTACTGGGTTCAAAGTCTAACTAGTAGGAATGACTGAGAATTATATCATAAAGTACTAAAAATGCAAAATATCTCTCAATAGTTAATTAACTTTAAGTCTCTATTGCAAAAAAATCACAGAAACCTTTTTTCCCCCATAATCTTTCCTCAGTCTCAAACTCTAGGCTTATAGACTTAGACAAGCATCAGTGCTATTGGTCATATAATACAAATAATACAAAGGCATAGATAAATATTTCAACTATATATTGGCAATAGTCAATCACCTCTGTTCTATTCAAAAGCAGGAAAAAATAGTCAGCTATAATTCTTTTGTCAATGATTATAACAGCTGATTCTTCCAAAACACTGAGACCATAGCAGTTAAAGTCATTTAGTTTCTCTTAGGAATTCTACTTTAAATATCTGCCCCACTGAATAAGTGTTGTTACACATGATTTGTAAATTGCTTACACTATGTCTTAGTAACAGGTCTGTCTTTTAGTGAACCATCCATACCATTTTGGGTGGGATTTTTATATCATTATATAATTTTTCTTCAGACTCTAGGATGATAGCTAACTTTTCATGTTTCCTACAAACTTGTTCCCTCTTGGTACTTAATTGTCCAAGTATTAGCAAATAAATGCTTTTAATTCTCTGCTTTCACAAAGATAACAGTTAACTATCAATTCCCAAGAGTCTATTTTCTATTAAAGACACAGTAATAATATTCAAAGACTCTGGGCTATTTAAACTGGGGTTACACAGAAATCATCCACACTGAAATTTACCATTGCAGAACTTGATATAAGGTCTCTGAGGACAGGCTTCATAGAATTTAAAGTTTTTTTCTGACTGCTCAATTAACCCATCAAAAATGCTCTCCAGCAATTTGGAACTATGCCCAAAGGGCTATCAAACTGTGCATACCCTTTGATCCAGCAGTGTTCCTAAAGGGCTTATATCCCAAAGAGATCTTAAAGGAGAGAAAGAGACCCTCATGTGCAAAAATGTCTGTGGCATTCTTTGTAATGTCTAGAAGCTGGAAACTGAGTGGATGCCCATCAATTGGAGAATGGCTGAATATATTATGGTGTATGAATGTAATGGAATAGTATTGTTCTATAAGAAATGATCAGCAGGATGATTTCAGAGAGGCCTGGAGAGACTTACATGAACTAAGGCTAAGTGAAATGAGCAGAACCAGGAGATCAATGTACAAGGCAACAACAAGATTATACTATGATCAATTCTGATGGACATATCTCTTCTCAAGAATGAGATGTTTCAGGCTAGTTCCAATGATCTTGTGATGATGAGAGCCATTTATACCCAGAGAAAGGACTGTGGGAACTGAATATGGATCACAACATAGAATTCTCACTAGTTTTGTTGTTTGCTTGCATTTTATTTTCTTTCTCATTTTTTTCCTTTTTGATTTGATTTTTCTTGTACAGCAAGATAATTGTATAAATATGTATGCATATATTTGGACTTAACATATTTTTATCATGTTTAACATATATTGAATTACTTGCTATCTAGGAGTGAGGGTAGAGATAAGGGGGGGGAATTGGAACACAAGGTTTTGCAAGGGTCAATGTTCAAAAATCATCCTTGTACATGTTTTGAAAATAAAAATCTTCAATAAAAAAAAGAAATCAAAGCAGACTAATTTCAGAAAGGCCTGGAGAAATTTACATGAACTGGTGCTAAGTGAAGTGATTAGAATCAAGAGAATATTATACACAATAACAGTTATGTGATGATCAATTCTGATGGACATGGCTCTTTTCAACAATGAGGTGATTCCTGCCACTTTCAGTAGACTTATAATAATAGAGAAAGCCATCTGCATTCAGAGAGAATAGGGGGACTGAATGCAAATCACAATATAGTATTTTCACTTTTGTTGTTTCCTTGCTTGTTTTTTCTTTCTCACTTTTTTCCTTTTTGATTTGATTTTTCTTGTGCAGCATGATAAATGAGAAAATATGTTTAGAAGAACTGCACTTGTTTAACTTATCTTGGATTACTTGCTGTGTAGAGGAGGGGGATGAGGGGATGAGAGGGAGAAAAAATTGGAACACAAAGTTTTTCAGGGGTGAAAACTATTTTTGCATGTATTTTGAAAAACAAAAGCTATTATAAAAATGCTCTCCAGTTCTCCCACATATCATAGTACTGATCTTAAGAAATATGTTCTCTTGTTAGTTTCTTTATGACTATGTTGGGAATCCTTACTTTTGTATGTTTGTATCTTCTCCCTCCTTCAGTGCAGATGTACATTTTTCTATTTTCTGGAGTTTGGCAGATTCTACAAAATGCCTGGAGACAGAGCGTGAACAATAAGTTTACTGCTAGTAGTTTCCATTTTATTAGTGCTTTACAATTCACAAAGCCAGTTCTTTACAAACTTCCTGTCAAGTAGGTTGTACAAGCCCATATGCTTGAATTATTCTTCTCCCTGCCCATTGCTGCTACTTTGAAGCTTTTGGGGAAGAGGCAGATTGGTTAGTAATATGAACAATAGGAGTAGGCCTTTTTTGTGAATGTTTATCTAAAAACTCATAAGAGAAAAAACTTGAAGCCTATCGGGAAGCACTATGGAATGGTTGCAGTGGTATGGGCAAGGGATGGAGGGTTTAATGACAAAATATACAACTAGATTTCATTCACTTGTGTAGTGGAGACAAGTTGGTCACAATTGCTAGAAAAAAATAGGATTTCTTTAGATGTCAGTCACTAGACAGTTAAGAAGAAGCTCTTGTTCTCTTTTCTTCTTCAGTGTGGGCAATTCCTGGGTTCTATCCCTTATATATTAAGGGCAACTCAATTAAACAAAAAGGCCAGTTTTTTTTTTTTTTTTTTTAGGGAAGGGCAGGGTCTTATTATGCTATAATTAACTGATTTCTTGCCTGTGAGTTCAAAGGTAATCAATTAGTTAAGTTAAATGCAAGCATGGGACATAGAATTTTCCCATAAAAATGTGAAAGTACAGGTTGGAATAAGGGACAGGTCCAGAGTAGAGGCATCCGTTCATAAGACAAGTTATACTTTCCAAAATATGGCTTTCTCTTCTTCATTGTTTGTATCTTCTCCCTCATTTTGCACACAATCCTCATTTTGCAGCTGAAGAAACTGTACTATGAGAAATGAAGCCATTTGTGCAAAAATCATAAATATAGCAAGTGACAGAAATGGGATCTAACTTCATCTACTATCCAGTTAAGGTTACTTTTCACTATTCACATTTTCAGTCAGAGATTTGTGCTTTCTCTTTTCAGAAAAATATTGAGAAAGGTGAATTTTAGAAATTTGATGATTTTTTCCATCTAGAATAATTGTGTTCATTTAGACTGTCATTCTCTTGGCCCCTTCTGCCACTGCACTATTTTTTCCAAACGGGATTGACTTTACTCAGAGGCAAAGTAGGTAGTTGCCTATGAAGTGTAATTTAAACTCCTGTACTCAAACTCTTTTGTCCTGCTTGCTCACTGATTTCTGACATCCTATACCAAGTAACAGAGACTTTTATTACATAGAAATAAGGAATATACATATATATATGCATATGTATCTATTGAGAGAGAAAGAAAAAGAAAGAGCAGAAGATGGAGGGAGAGAAATATGTAAAAAGGATGATTTGAATTCATATTAAGCTATAAACAATGAATATCAGAGCCCTCAAAAAAAGCAGCTTTTGATACCATTCTGCTAAAAATAGAGATGAAATTTTGACAAATCTTAGCCCAAGTTCCAAACAAAACTATAAGTATCATTCTAAGTATTCATATTCTCAAATTTATTTTTATCAATAGAATTATGTTATATAAGTGATCACATTTTCATTAAATATATAATTTTAGATATAAAAGCAATACAGATGATGATAATAATAACATATAGCATTTATATAGTACCTTTAAACTAATAAGCACTTTACAAATATTCTATCATTTTATCCTTAGAACAACCTTGGGAAGTAGAAGCTAATATTCTATTTGTTTTGCAGATGAGGAAATTGATGCAGACACAGGGATTGAGGGATTGTTCAGGGTCGCACAGTAAGTGTTTGAGGCAGAACTCAGGTCTTTCTAATTACAGGTGTCCTACCCTATTCACTGCATCAAAAAAAATGGAGAGATAATTAAAAAATCAAATTTCAGTTAAAATTAATAGGAAGCTGCTGTGAGAATTTGGTTGAATTTGATTGAAATAACCACTATTCTAAGGGGCCTATAAGGGACTTTTACTGAATGTACAAAATGCTGTAGTTCAGTTTCCTCCACTGTAAAATGGAGATAATAATAATACCACCTACATCATAGACTTGTGAGGATCAAATGAGATACTATTAGCAAAGTGCTTAGCATTGTACTTGGCACATAGTAGGTGCTTAATAAATGCTTGTTTCCTGTCCCCAGTCCAACTTTCTTCTTTTATAGATACAAGAACTGAAGCCCAGAGAAGGAAATAAATTTGGCCAAGGTAACAGTAACAGAGTAGTAAATACCAGAGACAGGACTGGACAAGTTATATCCTACTCCTCTCCTTTCCTGGGCTTCAGGAAGGCTCCATCTAGAAATGCCATCTAGGAAAGCAGTGACAGGAAAATTAGGCTTCTCATCTAATTCATTAAATTGTCAGGTAGAAAACTTAATTAATAGAATGTCTACCTCAGAGCAGGTGGAGTTGGTTTCCATAAGACCTAATGGAAGCCCTCAAGACTTATCAAACTCATATCACTTAGATATATCCTCATTCATTTAAAACTACATTGCTTCTTTTATTTCTCATCATGTAATAGAGCTAGGCAATACTCAGTTCCTTTATTTCTCTCTCATCTCATCCTCTTTCTCTTCTTTTAATAAAGGCCAACAGAGTTGTGATTAGAAGTTCTTTGTGATTCTTAAATGAATGATATAGGATACAAAGTACCAGGCTTTCCCTTGCCATTATTTTGTGGGCTGGCTATCTTGATACCAAATTTTAACATTACTATGGAAGAAACGCCTTTAATAAGAGTAAACCCTTAGGATATAGTTTTAGATGAACAGGGTATATATCTGGTCACTGGTCAATCTTTAGGAGCCTAACCTGACTATATCACTATATAACATAATTATAATGATAAAAATAAATTCTAGGATATGAATGACAAGCACTTTGTATTGTTCCTTTACTGTTGTTTGAAATTTAGGCCAGGATTTGTCAAAATTACACCCCTACTTTCAACAGAATAGTATCAAAATTGACTTTTATGAAGGCTATGATATCAATCTTTTATATCTTCATATAAATTAAAACCATCCTTTTTATCTCTCTCTGTCTCTCTCCATATATATGCTTTTCTAGTTTCTTTTAGTTTATTTTTTTTAAACACATTGTTTTATGAATTACATTGGGAGAAAAAAATCAGAGCAAAAAGAAAAAAAACAGGAGAGAAATAAAAAAAAACACACACACACCAGAGTAAATAAGTGAACATATCATGTGTTGATTTACATTTAGTCTCCTTAGTTATTTTTCTGGATGCAGATGGCATTTTCAGGCCAAAGTCTATTAGGATAGCTTAGTGGATTGCTGAAGTACTGAGAAGAACCAAGCTTTTCACAGTTGATCATCGTACATTCTTCCTGTTATTTGTACAATATATTCCTTGTTCTGCTTGTTTTGTTCAGCATCAGTTCATGTAAGTTTTCTTTCTATAATCAGTTTGTCCATCCTTTGTTATAGAACAATAATATTCCATTATCTTCATATACTACAACTTGTTCAGCCATTCCCCAGTTGATGGACATTCACTCTTTTTCCAATTCTTTGTTACCACAAAAAAGTTGCTAGAAACATTTTTGTGCATGTGGATCCTTTCCCCTCCTTTATGATTTCCTTGGGATATAGATCCAGTGATGGCACTGCTGAGTCAAAGGGTATGCACATTTTTATAGCCCTTTGGGTATAGTTCCAGATTGCTCTCCAGAATGGTTGGATCATTTCATAACTCCACTACCAATGCATTAATGTTTCACTTTTCCTACATTCTCTAAAACATTCATCATTATATTTTCCTATCATCTTAGCCAAGCTTAGAGGTAGGAGATGGTACCTCAGAGTTGTTTTAATTTGCATTTCTCTAATTAATAGTGAGTTAGAGAATTTTTTCATATATCTAGAAATGATTTTAATTTCATCATCTGAAAATTGTCTGTTCATATTCTTTGACCATTTAACAAATGGGGAATGACATGTATTCTTGTAAATTTGACACAGTTCTTTATATATTTTAGAAATGAGACCTTTATCAGAAATACTGGCTATAAAGATTTTTTTTCTAGCTTTGTATTTCCTTTTTAATCTGTTTCTGTTGATTTTATTTGTGCAAAATCTTTTTAATTTAATGTAATCAAAATTGCCCATTTTGCCTTTCATAATGTTCTCTAGTTCTTTGGTCATAAATTCCTCTCTTCTCTACAGATCTGACAGGTAAATTATCCCTTGTTTTCTAATTTGTTTATGGTATTATCCTTTATACCTAAATCATGTAGCCATTTTGAACTTATTTTGATATGGAGTATGAAATGTAAGTCTATGCCAAGTTTCTGATGTAATTTTACAGTTTTCTCAGCAATTTTTGTCAAATGGTGAGTTCTTATTCTAGAAGCTGGAGTTTAAGGATTTGTCAAATATTAGATTGCTATAGACCTTGCTTGTTGTGTTGGGTGTTTCTAATCTATTCCACTAATGTACCACTCTATTTCTTAGCCAGTACCAAGTGGCTTTGATAACTGTTACTTTAAAATATAGTTTTAAGTTTGGTACTGATAAATCACCATCCATTGTGTTTTTTTCATTAATTTCCTTGGTATTCTTAACCTTTTCTTCTTCCAGATGAATTTTGTTATTATTTTTTCTAGTTTTATAAAACAATGGTTTGGTAGTTTGATTAGTATAGCACTGAATAGTAGACTAATTTAGGCAAAATTGTCGTTTTTATTATATTAGCTTGGCCTAGCCATAAACAATTGATATTTTCCAATTGTTTAGATCTAATTTTATTTGTATGAGAAGTATTTTGTAATTGTGTTCATACGGTTCTTGGGTTTGTTCTACCAGGTAAACCCACAAGTATTTTATTTTGTCTAAAGTAATTTTAAATGGAACTTCTCTATCTCTTGCTGATGAGCTTTGTCAGTAATATGTAGAAATGTTGATTATTTGTGTGAGCTCTTTTTATATCTTGCAACTTTGCTAAAGCTGTGGATTATTTCTGATAGATTTTTGGATGGTTTTCTAGGATTCTCTAAGCATATCATATATTGTCTGCAAAGGGTGATAATTTTATTTTCTCATTGCATATTCTAGTTCCTTTTTATTTCTTTTTCTTTTCTTATTGCTAAAGCCAATATTTCTAGTACAATGTTGAATAATAGTGGTGATAATGGGCATCCTTATATCATCCCTGATCTTATTGGAAATACAACCAACTTCTCTCCATTACAAATAATGCTTGTTGTAGATTTTAAATAGATACTGCTTATTATTTTAAGGATATGCTCCCTTTATCCTTATGCTCGCTAATGGCTGAAGGTTGTGGTGTATAATTGTGATAGAATACTATTATGCTATAAGAAATGACATCAGAATGCTTTCAATAAAACATTGGAAGACTTATATGAATTGTTGTAAAATGAAGTGAATGGAACCAGAACATTGTACGCACTAACAGTAATATGTTGTTTTGGTGATCATCTGTGAAAGTTTTAGTTAGCCTGCTCAGGGCAACTATTTAAAATAATTCCAAAGGACCTATAATGAAAAATGCTACACATTCCCAGAGAAAGAACAAATGAACTCTGAATGTGGATTGAAGGATACTTTAAAAAAATTTTTTTTTTCTGTTCTAGACAACATAGCTACTATGGAGATACATTTTATATGGATAAATCCTATTAAATTTCTTGCCTTTGTTGGGAAGATAAAGGAGGGATAAATAAATTTTTCACAAGCTAACAAAGTGTTAATTTTTTACATGGAATTTGAAAATATTTAACAAAATAATTAAAATATATTTTAAAAAGGTTAAAGTTCATTGTCATCTCCAGATATGGGAATCAATTGGATAGGGCTGACTAAAAGGAGTCAAAATTAGTAATCTAGTTGTCAAACTCAGGTACAGTGATTAAGGAGGGGGGGAAGTCAAGGAAATACCAAAGGTTTGATTTAGATTTTAGATGTATAGAGATGCTGCAAATATGGTATAAGTAACAAGGGCTGATTTGATATTCTGCCACAATTTACTAGCTGTGAAGTCCTTCACAAGTCACTTAACATCTATCTCATGTATAATTATGGATAATAATACTTGTAGAACTTATCTTTGTAGAGTATTGTGAGCATTAAATGAGAATATATGTGTGTATTTGTATATATGTATGTATATACACATACATATATATATATATACTATATATGCATATACACATACACATATATTTTATAGATGGATATATATTTACATGTATATCTATATTTTTATATACACTATTCCAAAAGTTTTATATTAAAACTTAAAACTGCACTAATAGGTACAGCCTTTTCATGTTTATATATGTTTAAAAATTCCCAGTCTATGTGCCATATATATATATATGTCTACAAGCATAAATATATATATATATATATATATATATATATATACATGTTTGACTATCTGTATTACTTTATGACCCCCCCTCCCCCCAAATGCTTTATCAATGTCAGTTATTATTATCTTAATAGTACAAATTTAATTAGAAGCAGCCCAGGAGCAAGATCAGAGAGATTTGGGTTGCCCTTCATTCTTCCCCTTTACTACTTTAACACTAATCTCCCGAAGTTTTGAAGCCCCAGAAAAGCAAATTTCATTGGGACTATGATGTCCTATTATTATATAAAAAGATGAATTTTATAGAAATGCCTCCTTTAGGAGCATTGGCCCAAATAGCCAGATATATCACTTTATACCAAAAAAGTGTCTTGGGAATGGATTCAGTTTTCATATCATGGGTACTTCAGTGCTTATAATTTGCCACTTGTAGGTTAGATCACAATGAACCAAATTCTTCCCTCACCTTCCTGCCTAAGGCAGGACTCCCTGACCGACTAGAGGTGAACATTAGGGAAAAAAAATTGAGGGTTGTCTGATTCAATTGAATTTAGTTTAACAGAGGGGCACAATACTGTCTTTTTATATATCACATGTCATTGGGCTGGCTGAAAGACTGTTTCTTATGCCATGTCCGTTCTTGCTTTTCATTTCCCAGTGGGGAGGAAATACTTAGGCATTCTGCTATCGAACAGGACTTTGTGCTGGAAATGTGCAGAGGTGGATTCATGTATTTGCAAGCTGAAGCTCTAAATCTTAGTGTTCTTTTCCTAGATGGTTCAAGACTGTCTTCTATTCCTTGGTGATGGAGAGTTTTGCTAGGAAGAACAGTTTCATTCCGAGATTACAATAGAAAAAAGAGAATCAGTAATTTCCAGTCTGAGGGACAAACTTGTCACAAACTCTTTGCAAGACCTTGAATAAGTTCCTTAATGCATCTTCCTGCTGGGTGACAAGGGCTGAGACAGAGGCTAAGTGCTGCAAGCTCTTTGAGAACATCTCCTGGGGATTGGGGCACTTAGAAAAGTCAATGTTCAATTTAATTGTAAAAAAAATATTCTGAGAAGGAGGCTTTGAGAAGGTTTACAACTCTTTGTAAAGCCTAGCCCTCTGCCAAGGCTGAAGTCATCAACTACAATTACCTTGAAATCCCTGCTTTGTTCAGGGGAGAAAGATAGGGTCATGGGATAATAGCTAAAAGCAAGCATGTATATAATTTGAGCCGCCTCTGGAGTAAGTGGTATTACTATTCCTATTACTATCCCCATTTTACAAGCTGGAAGAGTTCACAGCAGCCCTGGCATTCTCCCATTGGAAGTACCCTTCACCCCTGCTACCTTTCCTGCTGATTGGATGGCTCTTCCCAGAAGGGTACCCATGCTAGTCTGGTTTCATGCCTGATCTCTTTCTCTCTCTCCAGCTCCCTCCCAATTACCTTGTATATTTTGTATATGATTAAATATTTTCTGAGACACGTATGAGATGTTCAACTTGGGCAAATCATTTAACTTCTCTCAGTCCACTTTCATTATCTGACAAGTGGTGGGTACCTAGATGGTACAGTGACCCCGGGCCTGAGTTCAAATCTGGCCTCTGTCACTTAGTGACTCTAGACAAGTCACTTCATGCTGTTTGTTTCAGTTTTCTCATCTGTAAGATGAGCTTGAGAAGAAAACAGCAAACTGCTCCAATGTCTTTGCCAAGAAACCCTAAATACGGTTGTGAAGAGTTGAATGTGACTGAAACAATTGAACAGCAATAATAACAATTATGGCAATACTAATAGAACATATTTCATAGTGTCATAGTGATCAAATTATATAGTACTTTGCAAATCTTAAAATAATATAAAAATAGAATCTCATTATTTTCATGGGCTTGGATCTGAATCACGTTTTAATTACTAGTTAACATTTATATGGGACTTTATATAGTTAACATTTATATAGAATTTAGTATGTGCTAGATACTGTGCTAAGTGCTTTACAGTTTACATGTACTATGTCACTCGACTGCTCCAATCATTTCTAAATAAGAAAAACAAAGTTTTCATGATTAGAGTTTTGTGAGTTTTAATGCTTGTTGAATATTGTAGAGAATTGGGGACTTTTGGAAATTATATATGATACTGAAGTTTGCAGATTGTCTGGGGACAATAAGAAGTCTTTGAAACTCTGTCTTGGGCCTTTAAGAGGGAACATCAGACACAGTTGGAAAATAGGATAAGATAAGAGATCAAAGATTTTTGGATCAGATTGAATTAGAAGGGGCATGAGAAGCCCAGTTACTCACTGTATAGATGAACACACTAAGCCCCAGAAAAATTGGGTGATACCCAAAGTCAAATAATAAGCAGCAGTGCTATATTTGAAGCCAATTTCTTCCTGGCAAAGCCATTATTCTTCTATCATACTAGCCACAGGGTATTACTGTTTATTCCAATAATACTTCTGAGCCCTTATGATCTACTGGGGTCTCTGATTACTGACCTTGACTGGCTTACTCTAGCTCTAAATCTGTATCTCACGGATTCTGACCTTGACTTCATCACCTGACTGCATATGTCCTCTTAAAAACCTTGCTAACTGGCTGTGGCTGTTGTAGCCTGTAGCTTTTTTCCTCCATTGGCCTGGATTGGCTCCAGTGCAAATTCTACCTGCAGGAACTTACAGATGGCATTTTTTGAGGAACTGTTGACAATGGGAGGGGAGCCAAAAATTGGAGATAGACAAATGTTGTCCTGATTTAAAAAAAAAAAAAAAAGGGACAAATTGGGTTTTTAAAAAGGTCAAATCAGTGACCTTCATACTAATCTATTTTCTTCTTCTCTTTCCTCTTAAACTTAACATGGACTTTGTTAGTTTTCTAATTATTAGTTATGGAACTCTCTAATGCATTTACTGCTTTTAGTATTGTATATTAGACAAATCTAATTGTCTATCAAATAAAATCTATTTGTGTAACAATTGCATTGATATCTTATCTTCCTTGTTTTCAGCCATTTCAATCCTGTTGGACTCTTTGTGATCCCATTTTAGGGTTTTCTTGGCAAAAATACTGGAGTCATTTGCCTTTTTCTTTTCATCTCATTTTACAGATAAAGAAACTGAGCTAAGCAGGATTAAGTGACTTGCCCAGGGTCACATACTGGTGTCTGAGGACAGTTTTGAACTCAGAAAAAGGAATCTGCTCCATTCTAAGTTCTTATCTTTTTATTGGAATATAAACTCCATAGAGACTTGAAACAGACCTTATCTAAACTGAATTGTTCTCTGTTCTATGTTCTAGAAGAAAGGAGATCCACATAGTTTATTGTAATATGGAAAATGGAGTCATAGAAGGCTCTGAAGTGAGTAGTGAGTGGGAAAGGGTGCAGGTGGTAGCTAGTGAAGAGTATGAGATATTTTTCTATATGACTCCTGTGGTGCTGGGACCATAAGAAACCATTTATCCCAGTGGAGGTTGAAGGGAGTATTTTAAAAATGGTGGGTTTAAGAGAAGTATTTCCTGTATCTGGCCAGCTTCTACTTGAAAGTGAAGTCTTACAGAAGAGTCTCAAGATGAGCCATACTCTTTTTTTAATTAATTATAGTTTTTATTTACCAGATATATGCACGGGCAATTTTATAGCACTGACAATTGCCAATTGTATATGTATGTAGAAGGGTAATATAGAATGAATGCAGATTAAGGACTTGTCATGGCTTCAAGGCTCAATATGGATTCAGTTACCATGGTCAGTAAGACCCAAATCTCTCTCTCCTCGTGTATATCTGAAGATACATAGGGAGAAAAGGGCTGGATTTGAGTCAAAGGATCTGTTTTTGGATCCTGAGTCCACTATTTACTACCTATATAATCCTGAGTAAGTAAGTCTTTGGTTCATAGATTCCTCATTTTAAAAAGGAAAACATCTTCATAGTGATAATCATCTTGGTACTTTACATCATAGAACTTCATTGGTTTATGCTACTGCTTTGTACAACAACCCCAGACCAACAAAGCAACCATGCAATAAAAATTTATTAAACACCTAATATGAGACAAATACCCATGTTAAGCACTGGAAATATACAAACAGAAAATAAAACAATCCTTGTTCCCAATAAACTTGCATTCTATGGGAAGACAGGGAGAGAGAAAAAAATAAGTTTATATGAAAGAAATGTAACATAATAAATAAAATAATAAAATGCCAGATAGCTAAACATAAGGTAATTAAAGAGGGAAAGCACTAGCAGTTATGGGATTAGGAAAGTCTTTGTGTGAAAAATGGTGCTTGAGGTGTATATTTCTATCTCTTCTTTTCAATTCTGTCCCCATTTCCAGTTGCCTTCAAGAGGATTGACGTGATGCTGTAATGATAACTTACTCTGACCTGAATGAGGTGTTTGGATATAAATTGGTGGAGATGAATCATACCCCAACTTGCTGTTTTAGACATGCAAAAAACTTCAAGCCCATGGAGAATGTCAATAAAAGCAGATATCTTTCTATGCTATTCCAGAGATCATTTTTTAAAGGACCCCATTTTCTTGAGGATGTGAATAAAGAGGCAAACACTAAAGGAAAAAGCTCACACTTCTCTTTGCAGTGAGTTGAAAGGCCTTTTTTTGAATGAATGAGGGATACCCACTGTCCTAAGAGAGTATATAGGAAGTACAGTCTTACAGAAGAGTCTCAAGATGAGCCATACTCTTTTTTAAAATTTTTTTTTATTAAGTATAGTTTTTGTTTACCAGATACACGCATGGGTAATTTTACAGCATTGACAATTGCCAAACTTTTTGTTCCAATTTTTCCCCTCCTTCCCCTCCCCCCCCAGATGACAAGTTGACCAATACATGTTAAATATGTTAAAGTATAAATTAAATACTATATATATATATATATATATATATATATATATATATATATATATATATATGTCCAAATCGTTGTTTTGCTGTACAAAAAGAATCGGACTTTGAAATAGTGTACAATTAGCCTGTGAAGGAAATAAAAAATGCAGGCAGACAAAAATAGAGGGATTGGGAATTCTATGTAGTGGTTCATAGTCATCTCCCAGAGTTCTTTCATTGCATGTAGCTGGTTCAATTCACTACTGCTCTATTGGAACTGATTTGGTTCATCTCATTGTTGAAGATGGCCACGTGCATCAGAATTGATCATCATAGAGTATTGTTGTTGAAGTATACAATGATCTCCTGGTCTTGCTCATTTCACTCAGCATCAGTTCACGTAAGTCTCTCCAGGCCTTTCTGAAATCTTCCTGCTGGTCATTTCTTACAGAACAATAATGTTCCATAATATTCATATACCACAATTTATTCAGCCATTCTCCAATTGATGGGCATCCTTGTAGTTTCTCAGTTTCTGGCTACTACAAAGAGAACTGCCACAAAAATTCTTGCACATGCAGGTCCCTTTCCCCTCCTCAGTATTTCTTTGGGATATAAGGCCCATAGTAGCAATGCTAGATCAAAGGGTATGCACAGTTTGATAACTCTTTGAGCATAGTTCCAAATTGTTCTCCACAATGGTTGGATCTGTTCACAATTTCACTAATAATGTATCAGTGAATTGAGTCATACTCTTAGGACAATCCCATCATGAGAAAATTTTAGCTCTACAACTTGAGCTAAGTTGGACAAGAGGCAACATGGTACAGTGGTTGGAGGGACAGTTTTGGAGCTAGGAAGATGGGTTAAAGTCCTGTCTCTGACACATATTGACTTCGTGACTTTGATCAAGTCACTTAATCTATATCCCAGGAAACTTTATAAGACTACACGTTGTAGATGAGTTGCTTCTTTACATTGGTGGTTGAAATTTTCCACATTGATGAAATCAACAATATTTGCATTCTCCTATCCCATATTCACCTCTCTAGCCTACATCTCCTGATCTGTAAAATGAAATATGTGGAATAGATGTTTCTTAAAGTTCTTTTCTAGCTTTAACAGTCTATGTTAATGATTTGAAATCCTATCATTGAGGTATTTATCTCTAGCTCTTGAGTTGATCTGTGCAGTATTATGTGGTGGAAATGTATAGGGGTTAAACCTTAACCATGCTTCCATTTTACTACTGAACTATGAATGTCAGGAACAACGGCTACCTATTATATTGGATGAAAATTGTGCCTTTCAATAAGATGACTTCTTTTCAAATATTTCTCACTTTATCAATTTTGTAGCTGTCTTATTACTTTCCTATCTTGCCAAGTAGGAAGGCAACAAAGCGGGTGTCTACTGATAGATGAAGTAATAAAGCTCCCACAGAAATCTAAGATTGCTTTTGTTTTGGAGTCACAACAGGGATCATTAAGAGAGATAAGTAAATAGTGTCTTATAAAAATGACAAAATACAAAACCAGCCCTTTAAAGGAGTTCTTGATGTTGGCTTTGATAAATAGGCTGCCTGTCTTTGGATAACTGGCAAACTCCATAAGATTGGGATGTTACATACCTTTGAATGTCTCTCAAAAACATAAAATATATTGATTGCCCCTATATTTTGGGTCCTGTACCTGGAATGAAATGTCACTGCTCTGGTTGCCATCTGCTACCACAGGGGATAAGATTTTAATTAGCAATCAATAAAATGCACTCTCATTTTTCATTATAATGAACCTAAAAGATGTTATTTCCATACAATCATTATTCAGTGTGGCTTTAAATGTCGGTAGTTAGCTGGTGAACTCAACCTATGAAAAAGAGGATTTATTCACTACCAACTTTTCCTGGTTTTCCTCAAATAGTTTCTTTATTCCTGGCAGTTTTGTAGAAGAGATTGCAATTTTTATCCTGCCACATACACCGAGGTTTCACTCAAAAACTTTGTTATCTTAGATTGTTTTTGTATGCTGGGTGAATGAGCTTCCCTTCACATCTCTGTCTTTCTGTCACTTTGTGTTTTGAGTCCCAAGACCATTGTGGGTCTAGAATGGGCTAATTTAATCTTTCGGGTTTTATTTCCACCACTCCCTTAACTGCTGTCATTCTATAAAAGCTACATTTATCTTGATAGCATAGATTCTGTAGTTCTTAATGAAGGTTGACAAGGGATCAGTGGGAAGAATCAAACCCTTCATAATTTTCTTAGGATCAATCATGACCAAGGAAACTGATAGCCTGAGAAATGTAATGACATCTAGATAGATTTCTGTCCATTTTCTTTCCCTAGTCAGACACTATTAAGAAAGAAGTTTGTAAAGCACCACCAGGATTAGGGGTGGAGTTAATAGGGTTTAGAGGTTTAAAGCATGTGGCAGTTAATACCAGTTTCTTCCAAGTCTGTGGGTGATTGATTCCCTTTCAAGGGTGATTTCCCTTTTTATTATTCCCTAATTACTTTAAGCTTAAACACCCACTTTAGCTAGAGAGTTTTCCCAGTTCCCAAGCCATTAGCTAATTTCCTTCTAATCTGTATCTATTTTATGACTTTTGTTGTAATTGTTATTTAGTTGTGTCCAACTGTTCATAACTTGATGGACCACAACATGCTAATATTTGTATATGGATTTATCTTGGCAAAGATAGTAGAGTTATTTGTCCTTTCTTTCTACAGCTCAGTTTACAAATGAGGAAACTGAGGCAAGCAGGGTCAAGCTCAGGGTTACACAGCTAGTAAGTGTTTGAGATAAAATTTGAATTTAAAACTGATTTCAGGCCCAATGTTTTGGAAGCCATCTAGCTTCCTTTATCTTATAGAACTATTTATAAATATTTGTACCCTCACCCTTCATCAGAAAGTAATTTCTTTGAGGCTACAATTTTGCCTTTTTCATTTTAGTACAGTGTCTGGTACATAGCAAGTATTTAATATATTTTTTACTGATTGATTCAACTTTTAATTCTAGTGCTTTCTGTAGATTATCTCCAGTTAATCCTGTCTCTCATTTGTTTGTATATATTCATTTGCAAGTTATCCTTTCCATCAGACTGTGAGCTCCTTAAGATTAGGGATTGTTTTTTGTTTTATGTATCAAGTATAAAGAAAGACAGGGACAATCCCTAACAATCTCTCAAGGAAGTTTATGGAGACATTCTAATCTCCATTCTAACAAGGGAAACAATGTATAAGCAATTATGTACCTGCAAAAAGTTATAGACAGGATAAATTAGAGGTAGTTTCAGCAAGAAAAGGGACCAGAAATGGCTTAAAACAAAATATTAACATCAGCTATTTTTATTACTGCCACAATTAATGCAGTCAATGAGTAGCTTTGTCATAATTTTCATTTGTGGAGTTTACTTATAATCAGGGAAGCTAATGTTTATTTTCTGCCTTGGTTATATTCAAATGTCTAGGCCTGTGTGATTGACCTTGAGACTATGCCTGAGCGTTCAAAGTTCTCTTAATTTGCAGCATAACCCAGAACTGCTTGAGATGATGTAATAAAATCTGAAAAGACTGTCCTGCTTGATACAATAAACTTTCTATTATCCATCATAATTAGAGGGTGGTGTAAAAATAACAGCTAATCTTTAAATAATATAATATATGGGTTATATTATAACAAAATATAATATAATATGACATTACATATATGTGTATAATATAATAATCTTTATAACAAATGAGAATATTTTAAAATAGAGAATTTTGGTTCAAGTCTTTATTCTTCCACTCAGAGTTGTAACTAGTATAGGGTAGATGGGGCTTTGATTAAGGGTACTGACATTTGGGTAAAGCATATTTTTTTTCCAATAATGTTGGTCCCTTCATCTTACATCTTACCTTGTTTTCTGGTAGACCATGCTATTATAGGGCATAAGTATCTATATCCCACTCCTTGCTGCCACTGAGAAATCCCATATCTATGGTACTCTTGTCCCTGACATTTATGATCTTGGGGGAAAAGTTCATTGTTGTAAATTTATATGTTGTAGAGGGATCAAGTTGGAGCATATCACTTAGCATGATATGGTGAAAGTAAATTTTAAGTTAGAATTAGACTTGTCTTTGAACCATTCATGTGAAGCTGGGTATGTTATTTTACTTTTTTTTTTTTACCTCTATTTTCTCATCTGTAAAATAAGGGAGATGTGTTACATGATCCCAAAGGTCACTTTAAGCTTTAAATTTATGATTCTATGACTCTTAGTGAATATCCCTATTAGTGAAACCTATCATATAAAATGTACATATTATTATATATGATTAATTATCATAGGATTAGCATAACAGAAAATTCATTTAAGGCTAAGTCCTACTGAATATGATGTTGCTCTTTTTTATGAATTCCAGGGCACCTTGGGATCTTAAAACATTTTAGGGGCATTATTGTTCACTATAATTATTTTCCAATAGCTGAAATACAAGTTAATGGCATGTTTTGGTTGATAGGATAATAATGATGATAATAATATGCTTTACATAGAGCATTAAGGTTTGAAATGTGCTTTTCATACTTTATCTCATTTGATTCTAACAATTACTATGTGGGACAAATTCTACAGTTTGCACATTTTTTTTATGGATAAGGAAGTTGTGTCTCAGAAAAGTCACACAATTAGTAAGTATCAGAGGAGGAATTTGAATTCAGATATGTCCTGACCCCAGATCCAATATTCTTTTCACAATATTACTCTGCCACATTTACAATATTCATAGGAAAAAACAAATAAATACCTAAAGGTGTTCAATGAATGCTGTCACTTGCCCAAGGAGGGAACTCATTATGGTAAGAGTACTACTTTTAGCTCTTCAGTATTCCCATTCTGAAGATACTGAAGGATGGAAGTAGGGATGAAGAGAGAAAAGGATACATATGGAAAGTTGGACTCCTATGGACCAAGCACAAGGAACCAATGCAGGGAGTAGAGGGTAGGTTGGGTTGAGGGCAGGAGAATCAAACCATTGGGGAATGAGTTAGAATCTTTGTGGTTTAACTTATGTGTGTATGTATCATGATGATAATAATAATAATTGAATATGTACATACACATACATATTATATGTATATATTTATGTATATCTATATCTATATCTTTAAGGTCTAATAAAATACTTCTCCCATAACTTAGACAAGTAGGCAATTAATTAATACTAAGGCCCTAATAAGCCCATATTATGTGTAAGTAAACCAAGGCAGAAGAAAAATGAAATGACTCATTAGGGTCACAAAGCAGGTAGATCTAAGGTATTCATACCTCATATCCATATATTTCTGATTGAGACAATTTTATTAACAGAAATGGAAATAATAGAAAATAGTCACAAGAGAGAAACTAAAAAATAGTATTTCCTCAGAGAAAGATACTTATTCACAATCAAGATGGCTCATGTGTTTGATTTTCCAGCACCTAATTTATATATAACTGACATCAGGATATTGTGATCCAATGATTTGACTAGAACCAAATGATTTGACTGTGGGACACCATTAACTCTTAGTCATAAGCAATGGATAGAGCAGTCAGGAATCCCTGAGTTCAAATTGGTCTCAGCTGCTCACTAATGTGTGACCCCAGACCTATTTGTGGTGTCTGACAGAAATCTGGGTTTTGGAAACTTGAATTTTTCACTCATTTCATACTTTGATGCTTTGGTACTATAATTTGATCAAGATCAAACCTCTGGCAGGGTCTGAGAAAAATCTACAAATCTGAGCCCAAGAAAAGACCTCAGAAATAGGCCACAAAAAGAATTCAGAATTTGTACTTCCATAACCCTGCATGGAAATGTGGATTCGAGGAAAAGCATTGCCGCTTGAAGGGAAGGTAAAGGTAATATTTTTTCCTTTCCTTGAGCTGCCATCTATTGCTTTAGAAGTAAATATGTCCTCTCCCGCCTTCTCTCTCTACATCCCCATTGCCCCTGGCTTGGAGGAACAGCTTTTGATTGAAATTAGGGTGCCTCAGCTAAGGGAGAACACCTGGAAAAGCCCTGAAGATGGAAAACATAATGACAAATGTTGGAGGGGATGTGGGAAAACTGTGAGACACTGATACATTGTTGGTGTAACTATGAAAGAATCCAACCATTCTGGAGAGCAATTTGGAACTATTCTCAAAAAGTCATCAAACTGTGCAGGCCCTTTGACCCAGAAGTGTTTCTACTGGGCTTATATTCCAAAGAGATCTTAAAGGAGGGAAAGGGACCCACATGTGCCAAAATGTTTATGGCAGCCCTTTTTGTAATGGAAAGAAACTAGAAACTGAATGGATGCCCATCAATTGGAGAAAGGTGAATAAATTATGGTATGTGAATGTTATGGAATATTATTGTTCTGCAAGAAATGAGAAGCAGGCTGATAGCAGAGAGGGCTAGAGAGACTTACATGAACTAATGCTAACTGAAAGGAACAGAACCAGAAGATCATTATACACAGCAACAACAAGATTATATGATGATCAATTCTGATGGACGGGTCTCTCTTTTGTTCAGTGATGAAGAGAACCGTCTACACAAAGAATCAGGACTGTGGGTACTGAATGGGGACCACAACATAGCATTTTCACTCTTTCTGTTGTTGTTTGCTTGCATTTTGTTTTCTTTCTCAGGTTTTTTTTTTTTCTTCTTGATTCAATTTTTCTTGTGCAGCAAGATAATTGTATAAATATGTATACATAATATTGGATTCAACATATATATTTTTTAACATATTTAACATATATCGGACCACCTGCCAATTAGGTGAGGGGATGGGAGGAAAAAGAGGAAAATTTGGAACAAAAGGTTTTGCACGAGTACATGTTGAAAAATTACCCATGCATATATTTTGTAAATAAAATAAAAAGGGAGAAAAAAGAAAAGCCCTGAAGATTTCAGGGTTAGGATATCTACTTTTCTAAAAGAGTTTATATTTGAAGCCTGTGAGAAAAACCTAAACAAGAAATCTGAGAGGTTCAAAAGAGGAGCAGCCTCTCTCATCAATGAGCTGAAGTAGACCAAAGGCATAAAGCCTTTATTCCAGAGCTATAAGTTGCCCCAGTCAGATATGTGCTCTATTCATTATGATTTTGTAAGTTCTTCCCTCAAGGACACTGTGTGCTTTGATGAGAGATTGTGTTCTGGGTTTATGAGTCGAATGTTATATTTTAATTATTTTTGCTTTATCCTTTATTTAACAAATAGCTAACAGGCAGCTAAGTAGTATAATAGATAGAGCACCAGACCTTAAGTCATGAAGACTCGTCTTCCTGAGGTCAAATCTGGCTCCAGATACTTATCAGCTGTGTGACCCTAAGTAAATCATTTAGCCCCATATTTTCAGTTTCTTTATCTGTAAAATGAGCTGGAGAAGGGAATGGCAAGCTACTCCAGTATCTTTGCTAAGAAAATCCCCAATGGGGTCACAGAGAGCCAATGACTCAACAACACACCACTTAACATTTATATTATGCCAGCATTGTGCTAAATATTTCCAAATATTACCTCATTTGATCCTCACAACAACTATGGGAGGCAAGTACTATAATCACCCCCTTTCTTTGGATGAGAAAACTGGTAAAGTGACTTGCCTGGGGTCACACATTAGTGAGCAGCTGAGACCAATTTGAACTCAGGGATTCCTGACTGCTCTATCCATTGCTTATGAAACATCCCCTAGTTAAAGAGTAGGGAGCTAGCCTTGATGCTGTGGGACTAGTCTTCAACCTGATGCAGTGGGATTGCAATTTAGGATGAGACTAAAATATATCTCACTTGACTCTAAAGTTTGGTGCTCTTTATGTAAGGATGTGACAACATATATATATATATATATATATATATATATATATATATATATATATATATATATATATATATATATATATATATATATATATATATATAATGTATATGTGCCAGCCCTTCTGAGGACACTTCTCTAGAGAGTGGTTTCAATATACTTCCCTTCAGGATACTAGGCATAAGTCTATAGGACTGGGTTTTCAACTGTTATAATTCAAGAGCTTGGTGTACTTCCTATTGATTATCAGCCTGAAGTCTCAACTGACTTTTTTATAATTGAATTTACTGAACAATTATATTAAATAGTTGATGAAAAACATTCCTTTCCAATTGTGTATACTTTTCCCACTTAATTGTGCAGAAGCCTGACTCTAACTCTCTGGCTCACTGTTGAAAAGTCTGCTGCTAAAATTCTACCATTTAAAATGCTCAGGGAAACACCATATACCAAAATAAGGTGGAAATGAGTTCATGATCTAGACAT
Source organism: Sminthopsis crassicaudata (assembly GCF_048593235.1). NCBI lineage: Eukaryota > Metazoa > Chordata > Mammalia > Dasyuromorphia > Dasyuridae > Sminthopsis > Sminthopsis crassicaudata. The sequence goes on from NC_133618.1 coordinate 152,818,178, forward strand.
AAAGAATATTATAAACAAATTAGATGAGCATAGGATAGTTTACCTCTCATATCTGTAGAAGAGGAAGGAATTTGTGACCAAAGAACTAAAGATCATTATTGATCACAAAATAAATAATTTTGATTATATTAAGTTAAAAAGTTTTTGTACAAAGAAGGGAAGACATAAACTGGGAAAACATTTTTGTATTCAAAGGTTCAGATAAAGTCCTCATTTCTAAAATATGTAAGGAATTAACTCAAATTTATAATAATTCAAGCGATTCTCCAATTGATAAATGGTCAAAGGATACGAACAGACAATTTTCAAATGAAGAAATTGAAATTATTTCTATGAAAGTGTTCCAAATCACTATTGATCAGAGAAATGCAAATTAAGACATCTCTGAGATACTACTACACACTTGTAAGATTGGCTAAGATGACAGGAAAAGATAATGATGAATGTTGGAGGGGATGTGGGAAAACTGGTACATTATTGATGGAACTGTGAATGAATCCAACCATTCTGGAGAGCAATCTGGAACTATTCTCAAAAAGTTAGCAAACTGTGCATATCCTTTGATCCAGCAGTGCTACTACTACTGGGCTTATATCCCAAAGAGATCTTAAAGGAGGGAAAGGACCTGTATATGCAAAAAATGTTTGTGGCAGCCCTTTCTGTAGTGGTCAGAAACTGGAAATTGAATGGATGCCCATCGATTGAAGAGTGGCTGAATAAATTATAGTATATGAATTTATGGAATATTATAGTTCTGTAAGAAACGACCAACAGGATGATTTCAGAGAGGCTTAGAGAGACTTACATCAACTGATGCTGAGAGAAATGATTAGAACCAGGAGGTCATTATACACAGCAACAATAAGACTATATGACGATCAATTCTGATGGACATCACTCTCTGCCACAATGGTATGATTCAAATTAGTTCCAATTGTGATGAGGAGAGCCATATACACCCAGAGAGAGAACCATTGGAACTGAGTGTGGACCACAACATAGCATTCTCCCACTTTCTGTTGTTGTTTGCTTGCATTTGTTTTCTTTCTCAAATTTTTTTTCCTTTTTGATCCGATTTTTCTTGTGCAGCAAGATAATTGTATAAATATGTATACATGTATTGGATTTAGCATATATTTTAACTTATTTAACATGTATTGGATTACCTTCCATCTAGGGGAGGGGGTAAGGGGTAGAAGAAAAAAATTTGGAACAGAAAGTTTTGCAAGGGTCAATGTTGAAAAATTACCCATACATATGTTTTTTAAATAAAAAGCTTTAATTAAAAAAAACCTTAATTCAAAAATAAAAAAAGAAATAAAATGCTCAGGGAGTGGCTAGCTCACTTGATGAGCTAAATTAGTGTCTCTCTGACACACTCAAAAACCATCTTGTTCACACACTTAAAATCCTAGTCAATATGACCACTTTTACACTTAATACTTTTTAATGGAGGGGGACAGAAAGCCAAGAAGTGTTGTATATGAAGAATAGCAAGGCTGTGTCTTGGACTACAGTAGGGAAAAGGAAGTAAATATATGGTAAGATTAGAAAAGTTTGTTTTTGTGTCTCCAACATGTAATATGTTATCTAGCACATAGATACTTAATAAATGCTTGCTGATTGATTCAGTCAAGGCAAAAGAGCTAGCCTTACCACAGTGCCTGGCACATAGTAAATTAATTAATTATAATTGACTGAAACAAGAACTAGGACTTTTTTCTTTAACATGTTTTATGTGTATGTATGTGTGTGAGGTGAGGTGGGGTGTGGTTGTGAGTATGTAAATTACTAGAATCATAGATTGATAGATTTATAGCTGTAAGAGATAAAAAACAAACAAACAAACAAAAAAAAAAAAACAAAGCAAAACTCAAGACCCACAGAGTTGGCAAAAGTTACACAAATATTAATCAGCAAAGTTAGAATTGGAATACAGGTGTCAAATCCATTTCATTTTTCCACCTGAGCATACAAATTCAGTTTAGTGATACTAAGGCCATGATATATAACCTTCCAAAAAGCTGGAAACATAGATGATGATGATTATAGATACTATAAAGTTGGAAAAATGAGAAGAGAAAACCAAACAACTTTGTTTAGCTTTGCAAAAGTCATATTAATTACAGTCATTTGTGTGAACAGCTTACTATTTATGCTTAATTACCATGTATGATAATGATTATGTATGTAACAGGCCAACTTTTTATTTTATTTAATTGGAACATTTTCTGTTCATGGATGGTTATTCACCTAGCAATGTACTCTGTTTATATTCTAAAATAGTCAGATGAGTAATTGTTCTGAACTCTACATCCCCACAGAGAACAATTTAACATATTCTATAAACATTTCAATTTAATTTAACTTCAACTTACTGAATACCTAAAATATGCCTAACAGTTTATTTAGCACTGTGGGTGATAAGAAAGAATCCTGGATCTATAAAGAAATAGGGACCAAAAGAAATCAGTTAATATAATCTTCATTTGTGTCTTACAGATGTGGAAACTGAGTCAGTGAGAGAGGAGATTACTTAGTCAAGATCACAGGATCACAGAATTTTGGAGTTCATCTCTTTTGTGCCACTTCTCAGACACAAATCATCATTGGATTGGAAAAAGACATAGCTGGGTCAAATACTTAGGGCAATGGATAAATTGCTGGACTGCTTGGCTGTTTCATTGATATCCACAAAATAGTAAATCATATCTTGGAAGATCACCAATATGTTGGTTATAGAATTAGAATCACATTAGAATCATATAACTTTTTCATCCACTTACTCCAAACCATATTCCAAAAGGAATCCTTACTATATTATACCCAAATAGTGGTCTTCTAGCTTCCTTTTGTACCCTTACACTGAAGGGGAACACCTACAGCACCAGTCTGAATATGTTATATGCCTGATCAAGAAATTCCATTGGCTCCCTACTGCCTCTATCATGTAATACAAATTACTTTTTTGGCATTTAAAAAGGTGTTCCCCATTTTACTCCAGCCTACCTTGCTGTGTTTACTACATTCTTCTTCTTCTTCACACAAATATGGTCCTACTTGCTGTTCTGTATACGTGCCATTCCATTTTCTCTCTCGGTTCTTTTGAAGGGCTCTTCACTCATACTTTGAATAGGTTCCTTTTTCATGATGTCCTTGAATTTCTTCAAGGTCAAGCTTTGGTGCTATATCTTTCAGGAAGTCCATTCTTCTCTCCACATTTGTTGATTTGTTGGTATTTAGCACTACCTTCTTCCCAAATCATTTTATATATACTTTAAAATAGACTTTTGTATTTAATTTGCTTTCTATATGATGTTTTCTGCCTATAGAACATAAGCTCCTTGAATACAAGGACTGTTTTTTTTTTTTTTTTCTTTTTTGGTCTTTGTAGAATGTGCTGTCCATGGAGTGTTCTTGGTAAAGCTAGAATGATTTGCTTTTTCCTTCTTCAGTGAAGTAAGGAAAACAGAGATTAAATGATTTTCCAAGAATCACACAGCTAGTAATTCTATGAGGCAGAATTTAATCTCAGGTCCAGCATTCTATCCACTGAACCATCCAACTGCCCCCACAAGCACATAATAGGGACTTAATAATAATCACTTTTGAATGAATAAATGAATGAATCTAGTCTAATATCTCATTCTCTGATAGAACTTACTAATTTAAAAGGTTATCCATTACATTATTGAATCACTCTAATAACTAAAGTGTTCTTCCTTAAATTAAAAATACATTTTCTCCCTGTTATGGTCCTAGATGTTACCCTATGGATCCTCTTGGACCAAATAAAATCATTTTTATACTTGTTTACAATAATGAAAAAAATTAAATGTATTACTATTTTTATCCTTTTCTAAGGTAAACATTTTCATCTCTTTTGATCATTGTTGTTGTCATTCAATTATTTCAATCATGTCTGACCCTCCAAGACCCTATTTGGAGTCTCTGGGCAAAGATAATGGAGTGATTTGCTATTTTCTTCTCTAGTTCATTTACAGATGAAAAAACTGAGAAACAAGATTAAGTGATTTGTCCAGGGTCACTCAGCAAGTAAGTGTCTGAGGCTGGATTTGAACTTGGTTCTTACTGATTCTGGATCAGGCACTCTATTCACTGTACCACCTAGCTGCCTTAATTACCTAACCTTTCAATCATTATTTAGTAGGGTTTCTAGACCCTTTATCAGTTTGACAACTCTCCTCTGAATTCAGTCCAATTTGATAATAACTATTTAAAAATGGGACTAATAGTTATGGATACATTACTCTAAATGTGTTTCAACTAGTACAAAGTATCATGGGACTGTTACATTTTTATGAATTCTGAGATAGAATTAATTTATCAGTCACAACACACTACTGGTTCATATTTAATGGAGAGTCAATTAAAACTTGTTCAATATGAACTGCAGTTGAGTAATATTGCCTTTGAAACTAAATGGATTTACTCTTTTGAATTTTCATCTTCTAATTTTTTCATTATTTCACCTTGACAATATATTTTTTAATCTTTGTAAACTTCAGAAAATCATTACTTTATATCTTCACTCAAGTCACTGATAAAAACATAAAATAAAGATCAAAGACTAAACCCTGGGGATGCTATCACAGACCTTCCTCCAGTTTACTAACAAGAATTATAATAGGTGTAATCAGTTAGTTTCACATTGTCTATGTAAGCTGACTTCCAATACTATTTGGCATTCAGTCTATGTATCCCTGTAATGCTCAAAAATATCATAGGATATTTTGTCAAATGCTTTGACAAAAATTAAAATGCATGAAGGATACAACATTTATCCTCATCTGTTCCAATGCTTCAACTTACATTGATTATGTGGCACTTGTGTTCAACATACAGAGAGATAAATATAAGATATTGTGAGGAAGGATAGGGTGCTAATAATTAGTAGCTCAGGAATGGCTACTCAACTGAGCCTTAAAGGAAGCTATGGATACCAAGAATGAATATTAAGGAATATAATACATAAGGTGTAATCTGGTTGTGTAGAGATGGGGCGTGGAATGTCAAATTTGGGGAATAGATATTACATCAGTTTGATTGGAAGACAGAATGTATGAAAGAGAATAATATGAAATGCTTATGAAGGTCAGCAGGAGACACATGATAGAAAAATATTAAATACTAGGTTAAGAAATTTATATTTCATACTATAGAAAATTGGGAGCCCCTAAAGATTTTTGAGCAGAGGACTAATATAAGATCTATATTTTATGAATATTAGTTTGAATAGACAAGGGAATAGAGGGAGTAGGAAGGCTATTTAAAAGGTTTTTACAATAGTTTAGAGGTAATGAATATTAATTGGTGTATTGACTGTGAAAAGAGAGAAAGATGTGAGTGATGTGAAAGTAGAATTAGCTACACTTGGCAGGTGATTAGTCAAGGCCTTAGTTATTAGTGTTTTCTTTCCTAAAATGAACACATATACACACACATATAATGCATGTGGTACATACTATATATTTATATAGGGTATACTTGTGTATATATATATACACACACACACACACACACACACACACACACACATATATACAATATATATCATTGTGTGTGTGCGTACGCCTATATAAGTAGGTACACACAACACACCCCTTTCTTCCTTTGAATTATATTGCTACAGTAGAATGTAAGTTCCTTAAGGAAAGGGACATTTTTGTTTTGTCTTAGTAGTGACAGTGCCTAGCTTGGTGCTTTGTACATAGTACATGCTTAATAAATGTTATTTGTAACAAATAATGGCAAGGAAAAGTTGAGGATGACTAATGATGTAAATTTGGGTGATATGAAAAAATCAATTAAAAATCATCTTGCTGTCTTTCAGCAATAATTTTTTTTCTTCTATAGAGGATAACATAATCACTGTCATAGTAGAGTCAGCTATTCAAGTTGCATGGAGAAAATTATAAAGGGCTGGGTAAAAATACTTTGAAACTTGAATCTATTATTTAATGGATATGGATACTACTTCCATTGGTATACATCACAACTCATCTGGGCCTTGAATACTGGTGGGAAAATGATTAAGGATTTGAAAAAAAAAAGAGTATGATTAGTTGGAATTCCCTTTTTTCCAGTTTCATTCCATTTAAATGGGAGATTAAAAAACAAACAAACAAAACAGATTGTCAAACTAAGTGAAAAAATGCTTGTTGGTATTGTGAGGAAATTTCAATGTAGTTATGTAGTACTTTCATTGACATGATGATGTTATACTTCTAAGTTATTAAGATTTACTTAAATGTAGGATTTGCCCATCTTGCCCAGAAGAAAACAAGATACTTTCAGTTCATTGGCAGCTATTTTTTTTTTTTTTGTGTTGTTGTTGCTGTGGGTTATAATAGAATAATAATGAAAGGAAATCAGATTGTGTGTGTGTGTGTGTGTGTGTGTGTGTGTGTGTGTGTACACGATCAGAGGTGAGTAGAACTAAGAATGTTTAAGGAAATGAAACACAATCTTAACTCTATTATATCACATATATATATATATATATATATATATGTATATGTATACCTAAAATTCTCAAGTGCCAGGACAATGCATTTTTTAAACTGATGGTGTGGAAGAATCAGATAAAACATCTGGTTGACATCAAGCAGAAAAAACAGAAAATGTTTCTCAGGAGTCATGGCATCAGGGGAGCTCTGACTGTAATGTCTGGGATATTTTTGGCTTGTGGAATGAGAAATAAAGCAATTAAGAGCTGCATGGAAGGACCTTAGCTATCATCTAATCCAACCTTATCACCTTATTGATGAGGATACTTGTGCCCATAAAAGTGTCATGTCTTTCTCAATAGTGACAAAATAGGGACCATATATTCAAAATTGATGGCTGGTAGTCAGGGGTAAGCCTTGTACAGAGGAATAGTGAATACTTCTGTGGGGTTCTTGGAGTTACAAGATCTCTTCTGCACTTAATTACAACAGTTCCTAAATTTCACTGGGAGAAGGCAGAGGGAAAGGACAAATATTTATTATGTGACTACTATGTCGAGTACATTGTATGGGGAGCACTTTGCAAATATTATCTCATTTGATCCTTACAACAACCTTAGTATTATTATGATCCCTATTTGTAGTTGAAGAAATTGAGGCAGACAAAGGTTGTGACCTGTCTAGAGTCACACACTATTATATTTGAAGTAAAAAATTAAGCTCAGATTTTCATGGCTCCAGGTTCAGTGCTTTATTTACTGCACCACCTCAAAAGTCATTCTTGGAGTTGCCTCTTACAAATCCCCCAATATACAAGAAAAATACAAAATGTGTTCCTTGTTTGCAAAATGTCCAGACTCATTGGGAAACCTAAATTATGAAAGCCCAACAATAAGTTTTGATCACTGCCATTAATTACATATGTAAAGTAATCTCATTTGAGTATCACATTAGACTTGTAAGGTGAGTTCTATAAGGTCTATTATTCTCCTTTTCCAGATGAGGCTTAGTGAGAATAAATTACTTGTCTTGGGTCACAGAGGGGTAGATAGTTGGTACAGTGGATAGAGGGCAGGTCCTAGAGTCAGAAAGATTCACTTTCCTGAGTTCAAATCTGGCCTCAAGACACTTCCTAGCTGTGTGACCTTGAGCAAATAATCTAACCCTGTTTACCTCAATTTCCTCATCTGTAAAAAGAGCTGGAGAGGGAAATGACCAACCACTCCACTATCTTTGCCATGAAAACCCCAAAGAGAGTCACAGAGTTATATATATATATATATACTGAAATGGCTGAACATCATCAATGTGGTCACTTAAGTGAGAGGAAATTTGAATCTAAGACTCTATTGTCTCTAAGTCCAACATGAATATTATTATGACACACTGCCTCTTTAATGAATAAGTAGTGACTGAGTAACATAAATAGTGGACACTATGGGATTTTAGAAATAAGAAAAGTGATTTTGGGCAAAAATGTTTAGGAAGAGTTCATAGAAGAAGTAATTCTTGAAATGAGTTCTGAAGGACAGGTAAGAATTTAGTAGGTGAGGGGTAGATGGAAAGGAATTCTAGATGAAGGAAATGGTATGAAGAGGAGTTTAGATACAGATTTTATTTTTGCCTTTATTTAAATAATTTATTATAAATAATACCAATTTTCACTACAACCAATTATAGCTAATATGAAGACATTTATATTCAAACAGTTGAATTTCAAAGTCTAATATTTTATGACAACATTTAGTTACTAGTTCTGAACCTCCATCAGTTTTCTTTGTGGTTCATTGATTCCAGTTCAATTTCGCTCATAATATGATTATGATTTGCATTCTGTTCTTTGTTTCTGCTTCTGCTTTTGAAGATTAAAATTTCAAGTACTTTGTGATGACAGGAAAAGAACTGACTGCTACCATGTAAAAGTTCACGGAAAGGAAGAGTGGGAGATAAGGTTGCAAAAGTAGGTGTGGACTAGATTATGTTTTGGCACATAATTGGCATTTGATAAATACTTGTTTAATTTTTTGAAATATACTTTCTTTCCCTCTGCACTCTGGGGTAAAGCTCCTTTAACCCTATGCTAGTTATGTTATACTAGATGGACTAGATTGATTCAGAAAAGTCTAAAGTAATCTACTGAAAAAGGAGAATTAGACCATGAGTAGGATAATTTGGAGGGTTGGATTTGGAAGCAATTACTATGGGAAGTGTGCAGCAGAATGAACATTAAATGAGTACAAGGATTACCAAGAATCATCTGGGATTTGCTCAAAGTCCCAGCATGCTTTTGAGAACCAAGTTTGTATGACTCCATAAATTTTTCCACAGAATTTTGGGGCCTATAAACAGGGGCAGAAAAAGCAAGTGATGGTTAATATTTCATTCTCAGCTTGAGTAAAGGAAGAATCATGAATTTGTAAAAGGCAAACTGAGATTTGGAGTGATCTTTTCTGAGTTTGTTTGCTTTGGCTATCTCAATAAGACAATCTCCATTCAATTGTCCGTTATGACATGAAACAAGGCTTTTGTTTAACTGTAGGGAAAGAGTTCCTCTTCATTATGCTCTGTGCCATGAAATCAATTGAGAATTAGGATTCTGATTGCCTTGGAGGCAATCTTTTTACACTATTCATGAAATTGACTCTTTATATCACTATTGCCTGAGTTGCAGACTTGAAGCCACAGACAGTAAATCAATTGATCCTTTTGCAAATGTTCTTCAGAGCACCCAATAGAAAACTACATATAATTAGCTTGGTTGGTAAACTAGCAAGGAAAGTGATACCTTTTCTGAGCTCTGATTCAAGGGCATTGTCATACTTTTCAGCAGAAGATCAGTCAATTAGCCCTTTGTATTTTAGTGGGAAAAAACACTGGATTGGAGACAGAAAAGCTGCCACTGTTATGTATTACTTGTGTGGTTTTTTAGACATGATTTCCTTGTAGATAAAAGAGGACATATTGTAAGATCATTACCATCTCGTTACTATCTCTAAAACTATGTACCTATGATCCAGTTCCTACTGACTGAACATTTAGCTACCAGACAGACAAAATATATAGTTTCTAGCTCTGCTTATTATAGCTGTATGATGTTGGATCTCAGTTTCTTAATCTATGAAATGAATCTAATAATCCTTGCATGATGGATTTTACAGGCTTGGTGTGAATATCAAATGAGATGATGAATATGAAATAACTTTATAACCCTATATGTATTTCAAATGTCATTGCTTTTCAAAGGGAAATATATCACTTAACAATGGGACAAAGTTAAGGGATCATTTGCAGGTAATTTTAGAAATAATGCCCTTTGTTTTTATATCACATTAATTTCCAAATAAAGTTTGCAACTCTGTCCTACCCAGTAAAACTTTTATTTTAATGATTATTGAAAGATAAAGTAAAAGAAACAAAACCCTATGCTCAGCAAAACCAATTATGTGATTGTTAACACATTATGTCTTATGGTTTGTGTAGCTTTCTAAACCATAGCTATAGGTTTTTTTTGTGCAGTAAAGGGAAGAAGTTGTATTTTCTCTACTGTTCTTGAATATAATTTTAAAAATATTACATTTGAATTTAAATTTTGCAACTCTAATATCTATTCTAAGAATTAATTCCTCATTCAGGCCAAACCCCATCCCAAAATGATCTTACCTCTAAACTGCTAAGGATGATATTAGAAATAACCTACCTACCTGCCCAGAGCTGAAGCTTGGTTTCAGCTTTTCTAAAACCGTCTAGACTTTGTCCCTTAGCTTTAATCCATGTTCTAAATGACACAATGATGACATTAGAGAAAGGCCTTTGTAGTGATTTTTTCCCCTATTCTAAACTAGGGGCAGGTAGGTGACTCAGTGAATAGAGTAATAGGCTTAGAGTTAGGAAAATTGCTTTCCTTGAATTCAAATCTAGCCTCAAACACATACTAGTTGTATAACCATGGATAAGTCATCTAACCTTTTTGTCCTCATTTTACTTATTTATAAGATGAGCTAGAGAAGGAAGTGGAAAAGTCCCCTAGAATCTTTGCCAAAAAAACTCCAAGTGGGATGACAATGAGTCAGATATGACTGAAACAAATGAACAACAAATCAGGTTCAAGAAAAGCTAACCACAAATCTGTAGGAGGATTGATATAGTTTTCACTTTGCATAACAATAAGACTGGAAAGTGCATGGGAGAAAATACCCTGAGAAACATAATTTCCTTACCTTATTTATTCATTAAAAGTTTTTTTTTTGTTTCAAATTCTGTCCTTCCCAACTCTCTCCCACTCATCAAGAAGGCAAGCAACACAACAATAACATATATGAAATCATGTAAAATATATTTTCATATTAGCCATAGCAACAGAAAAAAATTAAAAATATGCTTTTCATTCTGCACTCAGAATTCTATAGTTCTCTCTCTGGAGGTGTATAGTTTATTTCATCATGAGATTTTTGGAATTGTCTTGGATCAGAATACTTAAAATTTTCTCATTTGATCATTGTTGCTCTTACTACAATTTTCTCTTGCTTTTTCTTACTTCACTTTACATCAATTGAACCCTCCCAGGTTTTTCTGAAATCATCTTGTCTCATTGTTTTTCTTTTCTATTAGAAACATGCATATTGTTAGGAATCATTCTTATCAAGTCATGTTAATAGGACAAACCAGCCCTTCCAGTATATTTCCCTGCTATCTTACCCTTCTTCAACTGTTCTTTTCCTTTCTTTTTTGTCTTGATGATCTCATTCCTTCTCACATCTTCCACTACTAAATTTAAACAGGTATCTTCACAAGTTATGTTCTGCTTTGTCTTTTCTGCCAAACTTCAAACCATATTTCCAACTGTCTATAAGACATCTGCATCAGAATAAACTACCTTAAGCTCAACTTTTCTTAAATTGAATTTATCATCTCTCTTATATGTCCTACTTGATTGTACTTCTAACTTCCCTTGTTAAATTTTTCATGGTATTTAATCATTCATACTTGACACTTTGGTATTACTTTCACTATTTCCCCCTCATACTACTTGCCATCAATCAAATGTCAAGCTTTTAGTTTTCTGTTTCCTCAATCTGTCTTCTCTAATTCTAGGACTACTATGCTAGTTTTGGACTTTAATATTGCAGAAACTCACAGTTTGTTGGGAATGATTGAGTTAGAAGGACTGGTGAAATCATCTCTAATTATGTATGAAAGGAAATAAAAGTGACATCAAAGAAAAGGGCAAAGCTTTGGAGAATCAGGCTGCTCCCTGTATTTTGGCTTTCCAAATCTCCTGGCCCTAATTTCCAATATAGCTGGTATTGTTACCCGTCTCAATTTTGGATCTTCATAGATATCCTTATACAGAGTTACAGTTAACGATTGGGACCTCAAAGGTTATCTAATTTAATGAATATCTTCCAAAGAATCATTTCTATACTTATATCAGTATACACTTATCTGTATATCTAGTAGATATATCAAATACATGTATTTGTCAGGTTCAACTAAGGTAATGAATTCAATTCTCTGCCCACAGCTTAAGAAGAATATTAACAAATTGAAGTATGTTCAAAGGAAGATAACCAGAGAGTTGAAGGTTTTAAATTTTATGCCATGGGATGATATGTTAAAAAGCTGGGAATGTTTGGCATAAGAGAGGGAAGTCTCAAGTAAGAAGCATGGTAGTTGGCTTCAAGCATTTGAAAGCCTGTCATGTAGTAGATGGATTTGAATTGTTCTGTTTGGTCCCTGAGTGCATAGCTAGGAGCAGTAATATAGTCAATAAACACATATCAGGTACATGTTATGTGCAGTATATGGAGCTTAGTTCTGAGGTTAAAAAAAAAAGCAAAATAAAGTTTCTGCCCTCAAGGAACATTTTAATGGGCAAAGGCAGCATAAAAAGTGAAGCTGAAATGTAAAGGGTAGAAGGAAGATCCTTATCAAAGGGGTATAATGGAGAAATCCAGAGGAATGAATCTTGGTGGGAAATGAAGAGATACACTGGTTAGAAATTTAAGAAAATAAACTTCAGCTTGTTTAAAATTAAAGCTATTCAAAAATGGAATGCGTTACCTCAGAAGATATAATGTTGTCTTTTTCATTAAATAATATACAAGCAAAAGTTGGTACCTTTCCTGTCATCTCTTTCATCCTCCTCTCCCTCCAATACTTCCCCCCCATCTATTTTGTATTTATTTTTATTTATTTATCTATATATGTAAATATGTGCATATCATTTTCCCATAAGAATATAAACTCCTTGAGAGCAAGGACATTTATCATTGTTTTTGTACCTCTATCACCTTACACAGCACTATGTTTGACATATAATATGAATTTATTAATTGATTATTGATTGATAGAATTCAGTTCTCCTTGGAGAAGATGGCTGACCCAAGGCACTTGTGGAATTATGAAAATCTATTAATTAAGAGAAAGGTAATTTCAGTCCCTCTCTCTTTGCAGAACATTACACTGTTTTTTGAATATAATTAAAAGCCTTTTTTTTGGCCTCAACTATTCAGTAAAAATCAGTTACTCTCATCTTTTGGAACTTTCAATTTATTATTTTGCCTGTGAAAGCTCGGCATTCAAGAGAACCTAGTTATAACCAATAAGTGGGATATCCTGAGACAAGCTATAGACAATCACTGACAGATAGCTTTTTTTCTTTTCAGATTGTTATCTTTTAGTTATCTTGCCCTGAACCCACAAGAGGCTTTTACATAGAATTCAAGCCACTTTCTCTGTCAATTCCCTATGTCTTCTTAATATGGAATGATGGAGTGAAATTTGGTCTCCTTAACTTTCTGGAACTAGGCAGTTGCTTCTGGGGTGGGTGTTTATAGGTGGACAGAAGAAAAAGTAGAAAATAGGTATTAAATCTAAAGGGATTTCATTCTGTGTTTCTGGTTTACCAGGGAGACAGTATTGTTCAGTCAGTTTTCACAACTTTCTTGTGAAAACACAATCAATTTTTTAAAAATAAATTATGTTCAAAAGCCAAACCCAAATATTTAAAGGAAAAATGGTGACTGATATCTCTAAGGGCAAAAAGATTATAGCATTGAATCTGGGGGGTGCATATTTTTGTAGTGTAGTATACCTCTTTTTATAGTAGGCAAATCATTAAATAGTTATGCCTTTGAAGCAGTGTGAAGGTTATCATCAGGGAGATACAGGAGCAGAAAGGGAGGGTTTTTGGATGTGCAGTAAATCAAGGACTAGCCAATAGATAAGCCACATGTTCCACTGTGGTTATCCACAGAATATGAAAAGATTTAGGGGACATTCTCTAGATTGTTGAAGACACTCCTCTGTTGAAAGTATTTGGGGAAAAAATTGACAAGAGGGAAAGGTATGGATTGGTTGCAAACTGTACAGATACATCTGCACAATGTGTTCACATGGTTGAGAATTCAGATGTAATGGATTATTAAGTTCTTAGTGTTGCAGGTCTTCAAATTATTGAAATAGATCGTGGTATTTATGGCTAGCACCACATCTTAAACCCACTTTGAGTCTCAGTGATTGACCAACAACAGGTCCCAGACCAAGCCTCACTTGCTCATAGTTGGGCCCTGACTAGCTCAAGATTCACTCTTGAGTGAATAGCAATTGTTTCTGTTTTGGCCCCAGATTTATTTATTTAGTCTAAATAAAAGAGGATATTCTTTGCCTCATCTCTTTCTTTTTTATTTAAATAATTTTTTATTAAAGCCTTTTAATTTTCATAAGTATGCATGGATAATTTTTCAACATTAACCCTTGTAAAACCTTGTGTCCCAATTTTTCTCTCCCTCCCTCATCCACTCCTCTAGATAGCAAGTAATCAATATATGTTAAACATGGTAAATATATATTCTAAATCCAATATATGCATACATATTTATACAATTACCTTGCTGTGCAAGAAAAATCAAATAAAAAAGGGAAAAAAAGGAGAAATAAAATAAAGTGCTAGCAAACAACAACAAAAAGAGTGAAAATGCTATATTGTGATCCACACTCACATCCCACAGTCCTCTCTCAAGGTGTGTCTTCATCACAAGGTCATCGGAACTAGCTTGAATCAACTCACTGTTGAAAGATCAGAATTGGTCAACATATAATGTTGTTGTTGTTGTGTACAATGATCTCCTGGTTCTGCTCATTTCACTCAGCATCAGCTCATGCAAGTCTCTCCATGTCTCTGTGAAATCATCCTGCAGATCATTTCTTATAGAACAATAATATTCCATAACATTCACATACTTATTCACTTCTCCAGCAGTTGAGTATCCACTCAGTTTCCACTTGCCCTCAGAAAAAGGACTGCCGCAAACATTCTTGCACATACAGGTCCCTTTCCCTACTTTAAGATTTCTTTCGAATATAATCCCAGTAGAAACACTGCTGGGTCAAAGGGGATGCACAGTTTGATAGCATAATTCCATAAAAGTTGTATCATTTCACAACTCTACCAACAATGTATCAGTGTCCCAGTTTTCCCACATCCCCTCCAACATTTATTATTGTCTTTTCCTGTCATCTTAGTCATTCTGAGAGATTTATAGTGGCACTTTAGAGTTGTCCTAATTTGCATTTCTCTGATCAATAGTGATTGATTGAATCACTTTTTCATATGACTAGAAATGGTTTTAATTTCTTCATCTGAAAATTGTCTATTCATATCATTCAACCATTTATTAATTGGAGAATGGCTTTGATTCTTAAAAAATTAAGTCAATTCTCTATATATTTTAGAGAGAATTTAATGAGGTCTTTATCAGAACCTTTGAGTATAAAAACATTTTCCTATTTTCATTGCTTCCCTTCTAATCTTTTCTGCATTAGTTTTGTTTGTACAAAGACTTTTTAACTTAATATAATCAAAATTATCCATTTTATATTCTATCTCATTTCTTTCTTAACTACCTTTAATCACGGATTGGACATTGCCTCAGTCAACTGTGACCTGTTAAAGACCTTAGCTTAAAGAGGCCAAAGTTTTCTATTACATCAAGGTCATCTCCTATTTTCCTAATCTAGAGGCTGATGGCTTTGTACAGCCTTCACTCACTTAAATCCAGTTCACTTGCATATCATTGCATCACTTCCCTAATCTTATGGTTCTCTTTGAGAATAAAGGACAAGCAACAATTCAATATTGCAAAGGGGATTCTAGGGCAGGTACTGTTTGTGATAAGTATAAAAGCTTTGAAAGAGATTTTGGCAAGTGGCTTCTTATTGGAGAGAGAAGCATAAGGAAATACAAAAAGATAGTCTCCAATGGCTCAAGGAGATGGGGTCATACATGCTTATTCTTTTCTATTTCATCAGTTCAGATGATCCTTTATGTCTTAGAAATATAACTTATGACTGGATAGCCTCTGAGATTCCTGCCAACTTTGAGAGTCTGTGAATAGAATCATATAATTTTAGACTGGGAAGGAGCCTAAGAGGCCAGTCCCTCCCCCAAAGCCTAATAAAACCATGTCAGATAGATTCAGAAGGACCTGGATTCAAATTCTGCCTCAGATGTTTACTAGCTCTGTGACTCTGAGGACATGTTTGATTTCTCTGAGCTTCAGTTTTCTTAACTGAAATATGAAGAAAATTATTTGGTGGTTCAGCATTAATCACAGGATAACACACAGTGCTAGGAGAAATTTTAGGGGTTATTTTGTCTATCCCTCATTTTACAGATGAGGAAACTGAGTCCCAGGAAAGATGAGTGTTTCACTCAAGATTACTTTGGTAATAACTATCAGAAAGATTTGAACTTGGGTCTTTTTCTTTCATATTTACTGCCTTTGCCACTGTAATATCCTACTTCTGCTCTATCCATTGAAGACAAATTGAATGATACATTGTTAAATTCTATAATTTAATAAAAATGTGATAAGAAAGAAAAAATGTAAATACTTTTAACCTATGATATGCCATAGGAAATAATTGCAAATGGGTACAATAAGATTTTAAATGAAAGAACAAAAAAAAAAAAACTTCTCTGCTTGTCTTTCTGAATTTTAATTATGGAACCCAGTGGTAGAACTCTGAATCTCTGTAGGAGTCATCCGATAACAAAGGGGTACCTAACATGAGGAAGCAAACAGAAGGTTGGATTCAGCATGAGATATGTGGACTCCTTCTGATATTCCTGGTGCAGGATTCTTTGACACACATGCCCACTTTACTGTTGATAGAGCCATCCCTCTGAGTCAGGCTCAATGTCTCCATCCTACTGTGAGAGATGATGGGAGGATTTACATGATTAGCTGACTAATTGGAAGCCTGTGGTCTACATACTGCACATCTCCATTGATTGGATTTGGCAGGGAATCAGGGAGGTACATTTGACAGATGGATGAAATACAAAATCCCACAGCAAAATTCTTCATTCCTTCCACTTTCTCCTCTCCTACTGATATTTACTTTAGGAAATTCAATCCAGAGGCAGGAAAAAAAAAGGTACTTTAAGAGAAGATTTTTAATGGACTTAGTTTTCTTGTCATAATATAGTTCTTCTTGTTGAGTCATTTCAGTTATTTTACTCTTTGTTATCCCTTTTGGGGTAATAATATAGAAATCATAATTAAATGTCCAGTCTTTTGTTACTGAATGTATTTGGGGATTTATGTAGTAGTAATAATTCTAGTACAGCTTTCCCTGTCAAGAGCTATAACTTGATAGAACCTCTTTTGAGTTAAATGCTTTTTACTGTTGATTAACCTTAAAGATGGAGTCACAGATGGTTTAGGTAGGTGGGATAAAGGAGGAGGGGGAGTTACCTATGGTTGATTTTCACCAGTTCTGATAGAGTTCCTTATGTCTTGGGGCATTAACCTGGTTTCTTGTTAACTGTGTCTTTGTGGAAAGCTATAGAATTGAAAGGTGAACAACTTCATCCTCATTTATCACAAGTCCATGACCTTTTCCACTTCACTATGATCGTTTATTTGCAAGTCCCTGGACACTCATGTGTTTCACCATGGTGGTTCTGTCTTTCTGTTTTACAAGTAAAGAATAGCTTATTCAACCCCAGGGGCCTCTAGCTTTTTAATAGTAGTCCTTAGTATTTAGGGATTAGCATTTGGATGAAGTTCATTGCCAATGGCAGAAAAATATGTGGCTGAAACATCACTGGCAAAACTGCTGATGGTTCCAAACTTTGTGAAAGTCATTGCTGTAGGTGTCAGGCCTTCTGCTTTTCTGATATCTTTAAATATTTGACTTATAGAAGGAAAAAGTGGGGAAGGTTTTTTGGCACTGTGCATAATTAAGTGTTCAATATGAATGCTTATATGATTCATTTCCCTTTTCTCCATTATTTAGCTGATTAGATGGTTATATGGGTAAGACATTCCTTATAAGAGTAAGATTAATGTGGTTGGTGAGATAGGTTCATGTGACTAATTTTAGAGTTAAATTATACAATTTGAGTCTTTACCCTTCTGATTTTTCACAATTGTACTGGTGAGCTTCATTTACTTGGCTTTTTCTATGTGAATGGTTAGGACTATCTCATTTGAGTGATTTTGAATTCAGTTCATCAGGTGACACTGACCTTCTTGCTTTTCTTTATGTATGAGGTTAAATTTTCCTTGTAATATAGCTTATGCCCCATGGCTTCACAATTGCCCTTCACTGAGTCAGTCCACCAGATCGTTCAGAAGTATGTTCCATATTGTTGTAGAGGTAGTTAAATATTCCTGGGTAAGGAGACCTCAGTTTCTGAGAGAGTTTCTGAGTTAAATCAAATTATCACAGATCCTGATATTTTACCACAAAAGAAAGTGAAATAATCAGGTAGCTAGAGCAAAGAAAAACCTATCTATATCTATATCTATAATCTTCTCTATTAAAATCTATAAAATAGCAGGAGACCCAAAGGGAGGAGACTGGTATGTTGCATAGATCTCAAATAGATTTACAGGAGCATATGGTCAAGAGTTACATCATAGATTCATGGATATCCATGCCATTGGAAGGAAAACCAATATTGACAAGATCATAGATCCATGGAGTCAATGTGTTGAATCACTCATCCCTCTCAACTTTGTAAAACATTTTTATTTACTCTTTTGGAGACATATTTGTCACTTATGCTTTGTAGGATTTTTATTATTTATTCATTAAACACTTTTTGAATGCCTAGTGTGTGGGAGGTAATAGCCATGTTACTCTCACATACTCTTTAATAATGGACAACACTTGCTTTTTTCTTTGTCATTGTGTTCCCTGGATTGTGGACTCTCTGGGGCTAGAATATAATTGTCAAACTTTTGTGCTTTGTACAGGGTTTTTAGAGTTTATGATAATGTATAAATAATTTAAAAAATCAGAGACATCTAATTAAAATAACTAATGATTAGAACTCTTCAAGAGGAGCAGAAAGAAATGGTAGTGGTTTCTGGAGAAACTCTGTAGGGAGCTCCCAAAGTCACTTAGTTTGCCCGTGAATCCCAGGGAAGTACAAGGTGGAATTTTCCAGCTCAGTGGCCTTCTGATTTTAAACTTCAGCAAATGAAAGTAGTATTGAAGGATGTGACTGGAAGACAGCAGCAGGGGAGCTATGCAAATCCCTGAAGTCGTCATTCAGCCTTTCTCTTCTTTTTACTTTTTATCAAAGCATTAAGCAAATACAGACTTTTTTTTCCTTTAAAAGGAAAAAAGAAAGACAAAAATGCTTTTTCAATTCATCAGCTGGAGGTCAGCATATCTCAAAGACTGTCCTTTCTTATTGTAGATTAGAAATATTTACTCTCCCTTAGAGCTCTTCCTGATTTCTAAGGGCTTTATGCTGGTTACTTAAAAGACCTATAACTATAAGAATTGGCTCATATGCCAAGATTCAGAAAGAATTTAGCATGTTTCTTTAGTAGGGTCAGGATGGAAGTTTCCAAAGGTACTCACTCAATTTTCATCTATCTTTCTTTTTGGAGAATATTAGTCTTCACAAAGAAACAAGGTAAAAAATGATAAAGAATTCAGAAGAAATCTGGAAATTGACAATAATGAAAACTGACAATGAGTGACATTTCTAAGACTAGAGCAGTCTTGTTCAGAACCTGTTCATGTTGCCCCTAGAGATTAAGGATCTAGGGATAATTGACTGATAGCATCTTTTGGGGCTAAGTCATCACTGACAGGGCAGTGACATGCCAGATTGTGCATATGATAGTGATAGAACCCATTTCTTTATTTCACTCTCATTGTGATCTGTGATTTTATAATTACTATAACTCTGCAAATTTGATACTGGTGATAATGCTGATCTTGGTTAACATGTCTGTAGGACATGTGTTTTTCCTGTTGTTCAACTGCTGACATCCTAGTGAGTATTTATTGGAGACAAATTAATTTCTTTCCAGGCTATCAGGGGAACAGTTATACCTTCTGTTCATCCACTTATTCTCTTAGTTGTCCTGATATGGGTAGCAATGAGTGATTGCCTACTAGCTTAAAGGAGTTAAAGAACCTCATTATGTGTCTCCCTGTTAGGTACTAAGGGGAAGTTTTAAAACCTATATTTCCAGGGAATTTTTGAGTGGATGCTCTAAATAGTTTGATGACTTCCCCATTCAACTAAATGATAGAATATGGAGCATTGTTTGAAGCCTCTAATAGGCTCTTCCCTCTGGAGGGTAGGTGCCATGGAATCTTACTGGTTCCATGATTATAGGACAAGAGAAAGTCTTGATTATGGGCTGATTTAGACTAGAGAGAAAGGATTCTTGTTGATTGAGCCATCCTCTTTGTGATCTGTAATAGAAACTAATTTGATAGCTCTTGTTATCTTGGTTATTGGCAGAGCACACAATAGAACAAACCTTTCTTTAAGCCATATTGTCTCCAGAGATATGTCAAAGATATAAAAGAAGACCAAAATCCTAGGAGTGCTTAAGTAATACCGGAAAAACTTTAGGTCTTTCCAATTTCCACTGGCCTTGAAAGAATCTTCAACAGAGAAGCCAGAGACAGTGTGGCCAAACAAAGCTGTTCAAGAGGTTCAGGTAAAGCAAAGTGCAGGAATGACAGATAGCTAATTTTTTTTTTGCCTAATGGCAGTAAAGTTATAGACAATATTAATGAACTGTAATTCTTGTGGTAAAAAAGAAGCATTTTGAATTTCCTAGATAGCATCATCTTGAAATCTGACCTTCTAATTCAAGGACAAATTCTTGGGCAGTACTTCATAGATAACCTCAAATTTCAAATAAAAACTTGGAAAAGGAGACTTAAATTTTTTCTCTTTCCATCTGTCCATCAGTTCTACTCTGCTCTTCATATAAGTCAAGAGCACTGATCTCTACCAATGAAGACAGCATCTCATACCCATGACTTTTGGGATTGGGGTTCCATGAGAGTTTGGGAATGAAAACTCTAGAGAGAGAAAATAATTATTTGATAAACTTTATCTGTAAGGGACTAAGTGGAAATGAGGAGATTGAGAAGGGATTGTAGGTCTAACCAGGCATTACCTAGATATAGGTGTTTGGAAATTGGCCAAGAGAATTGATGACAGATTGGGTTGAAATAGCAAGTGTCGGATGTTCATTCAATAGCAGATGAGATGCCCAGATCTACTATGTAGTCCTTTTCCTGCTTCCACTTCCTTCCCTGCAAAATTGCCTGGGGAAACCAGTAGTACTGATCACTGATTTTTCTATCAGTGATTTTGCTGAGCATAGGAAGAGACAATTCTGATCCATAGTAACCTTCTGCAGAGGGAAGCAGAGTTAGGTTTGCCATAGAAAGGAAGAGTAAGGATCCGGGAGCACCAGGATATTGAAGCTTTCAACATTACTCTAATCCAACATAGGGAAGAGCTCAGGCCCTACAGGTGGCACAGGTGATAGCAGTTAACTCCTGCAGAGTGTGTAGCTGACACAGGAAGGTCCAGGCCCTTGTGACAGAGGACAAGGCCAGCAGACCCATATGTAAACTCCAACAGTGCTAGTCAAGGGTAGCAGCAGTACGTAGTGGGAAGACACGCAGCCTTTAATGGCAGTGGAGAGTAGAGTAGTTCCAAGAGACAGATTTAGCCCAGTGGCAACTATAGTGGCAAAAAATAAACCCATTGTAGTTTACTGTTTGCTGTAATATAAAAATGGTTGCCTTTCTTCCTTCCCTCCTTCCAATATCTAGATCACTGTGTAATTCCTTCTCAAAAAGGGCTTGAGGTACCAAAAGGTGGTATCATTGGAAGGGTGTTTGCTTTCTGGCACAAAGGGGAGATGCAAGTTTCTAATCAGACCCACAGAAGAAAGGAAAAATCCCTCAGAGATCTCTCGAGGTAAAAATTTGGTGTTTCTCCCTATTTCAACATTCCTGCTGCTTCACACAGTAACACAGGGGAGGGAATTCCAGGGGCAGAGGAGATCCTGGCTGGTGGACCAGGAAATTCCAAATGGATACTGGTTCAGGATAATTCTTCCTTATCTTTGATGAGGATTGGTGACCATCCTTCTTGCTGTAGCCCTGATATTCTTGCTGCTACTCCTACCATTTTACATTGAGTATCCCATTGTAAGCTGCAAAGATTAGCATCTACCACACAGACCTAACCATTTAGATTTAGGACTCAGTCCTTCCTAGCACTCTTCACAAATTCAGTCACTCCTTCAGAGATCTATTATGCTGTTTGTTTTTGCTGTTTTTTCCTATTTTTTAAACTTGTTTTTGTTGTTGTTGATTCATTTGTCATGTCCAGTTCTATGATTCTATTTGGAGTTTTCTGAGCAAAGATACCAGAGTGGTTTGCTGTTTCCTTCTCTAGCTCAGGAACAAAGGCAAATGGATTAAGTGACTTGTCCAGGGTCACAAACTGATGTGTGAAGTCAGATTTGAACTCAGAAAGATGAGTCTTCGTGACTGCAGGCCTGACATTCTACCCACTGTGCTACATAGCTATAAGCTTCTTGAATGTTAAGGGATAGGGTACAATAGTAATAGCTCTAAAGTAATTTAAATAGGTGACCAGTGGTGTCAAGCTGAAAAAGAACATGTGGCCACTAATCCATACATAAAGATCCCTGTGGACTACACGTTAACTTAAATGTCATGTTGGCTATGTTTGGTTGTATTTTTATTTACTTTGTTATTTCCCAATTATACTTTTACCTGATTTTGATCAAACTTAGGAATACTGAGGACTGTATGTGGTCTGCCATACACGTCTCTGACATTTCTTCTCTAGAAAAAAAGGACCTTACCACCAAATGGTAAAGTATATTATTGTTGCTATTATTGTTCAGTTGTTTCAGTTTCCTCCAACTCTTTGTTTTTTTTTTAAATAATAGTTCTTTTTTATTTTTAAAATATATGCAAAGTTAGTTTTTACCAAGTGTTCCAATTTTTTTCTTCTTCCTTTCCCCCACCCCTACCAAACAGCAAGTAATCCAATATATGTTAAACATTTGCAATTCTTCTATACATATTTCCACATTTATCATGCTGTACAATAGAAATCAGATCAAAAAAAGGAAAAAAATGAGAAAGAAAACAAAAAACAAGCAAGCAACAACAACAAAAAAGGTGAAAATGCTATGTTGTGATCCACATTTAGTCCCCATACTCCTCTTTCTAGATGCAGATCTCTTCATCACAAGACTATTGGAACTGGCCTGAATCATCTCATTATTGAAGAGAGCCACGTCCATCAGAATTGATTATCATATAATCTTCTTGTTGCCGTGTATAATGATCTCCTAAGTTCTGCTCATTTCACTCAGCACCAGTTCATGTAAGTCTCTCCAGGCTTCTCTGAAATCATCCTCCTGATCATTTCTTACAGAACAATAATATTCTATAACATCCATATACCATAACTTATTCAGCCATTCTCCAACTGATGAACATCCATTTAGCTTCCAGTTCCTTGTCACTACAGAAAGGATTGCCATAAACATTTTTGTTCACATGGGTCCTCTTCCCTTGTTTCTGTTTCCACAGATACACTTCTGGATCAAAGGTATGCACATTTTGAAAGCCTTTTGGCCATAGTTCAAATTGCTCTGCAGAATGATTGGATCAGTTCATAATTCTACCAACAATGTATTAGTGTCCCAGTTTTCCCCCATACCCTCCAACATTTATCATGATCTTTTCCTATCATTTTAGCCAGTCTGAGAGGTGTGTTGTGGTAGTACCTTAGAGTTGTTTTAATTTGAATTTCTCTGATCAATAATGATGTAGAGCAATTTTTCATATGACTAGAAATTTACTTTTAATTTGTTTTTATTTTGTTTTAATTTGTTCATCTGAAAATTGTCAGTTTGTATCATTTGACCGTTTATCAATTTTGCCTCCAACTCTTTGTGACCCTATTTCTCATCTATAAAATGAGCCGAAATGACTCAATAAAATTGATAACTTAGTAGATCTTAGTCACTGGGAAACTCTGGGTGAGGCATACAACCCTTCAGCCCAGAGGGACTTGCTAACCATGTCTGATTTGGCTCCCCATCTCCCCTAAAGGCCCCAGAAAGCAGAATATTTTAACCACCCAGGTGTGGAGGCTCTAGAAAGCAATGGTACATTTTATCACCTCAACTTGGGGACTCTAAAAAACAAGACACAACAAATACCAAATTAGAGAGTTTGAGGGTCAGATCTCATGAGAGAGAAGGGGATTTCTTGATATATATATTAGAAAGAAGATGATTATTGTGTTATTGTTCTGGAAAATCTTACTTAGTGAGGAAAGCCAGTGAATTACTTCTTTAATCCAGATCTGATGAGAAATTATTTACTTATATAGTAGCCTCCAAAGTATATTTATCTTCGGAGAGGATTCCAAGCTACTGAGTGGTACTATGAATCTTAGAGTGATTATATTGTATTCTAGGACAAAGGGATTGCTGAAAAGTTAAAGATTTATCTTCACAGAGACTTTAAGTTCATTTCCTTTCTGAGAAAAGTTGGAAGGAGGAATGTTTGAGTGCCTAATATATTTTCTGTATCTTTCCATGTACTTCTGAGTTCTTTGTGTCTTTTCCATTTTATAGGTGGTAAAATGAAAGCTTTCCCATGTTTGCTATGCTTTTAGTTTCCATAGTGCCTGCAATTCCATAAGAATTGCAGACTTTTCCATTTGCATTTGCAGAAGCCTTGACATGTGCTCTACTTTTGAATAGGTTAATTTTTTCTGGAGCACTTCCAGATGGAGACAATGAACTGAGAAGAGATAATGACCCTCCTGGAGTCAGCTCCTAGAAATGGTCTCAGACCATATATGAGTCTTGAGAAGGGTCTTGGACTTTGGATTATACTTATAGTGGCTGCATCAGGAGACAATTATGAAAGAGAAGGCATTCAGTGAGTAGAAGACTTAAATATGAAAGACTTAGGGTTGAGTCCCAGGCCTGACACTTGCCAGATTTATAACTTTGGACAAGCTGTTCAACTTCTTTGGCCTTCATTTTCCTTTTCTGCAAAATGGAGAAAATTAACACACACTAAATGTGTGAACCAAAAGAGATAATAAATATACCTGATCTAATCCCCTTCCCCCCCCTTTTTTAACAGATGAAGACACTAAAGGCCAGAAAGATGATAGATAGTAACACAGATAGAATATGGACCTCTGAATCCAAAGCATTTTACCATTTTACCGTTTTGATTCCTTGGGTTCTTATTCTGTTGAATTCCTGAACCTCTGATTTCTTCCTAGACTTTCTCATCATAGTTCCACATTTACTTGAATTTGAAGGCATTGAAAAAAAAGGAAAAAAAATGAGAAAGAAAACTAGGGAAATCAGGTGGTCTCATCTCTATTGTTTCTCTTCTGCCCCCCCCCCCCTTATTGAGCCTCACAAGTAGTGAACTGTGAGAACAACAAACAAGTTTAAACAATTAATCTTAATCTTTTGAGGTCCTGGGGAAAACAAATGATGACATTCAAGCAAACAACATGACTAATAGGTATGCAGGTTGAGGCTGACGGAAATTTAATTTAACAATAAATAAACAGGAATAAAAAAAGTAGAGTCATAGCAGGTATTCAATGGAAATAAATTATTTCTTTTGCTCCCTGGTTTCAAAAAAGTTGATCTGTAATAATAGCCGAAGAAGAGTTATATGTAAATAATAAAGCCTTTTGGTTATATAATTGTTTGTTGATTTCTTGAATTGGGAATAGGGAACTACTTATGTTTAGAGACAGTGGTTACAGTGTATATATATCTATATCTATATGTAAGTGTGTAATACATATATGCACATTCACAAACACATGCATGTATATACACACACACATATATATATACATATATATATATATATATATATATATAAATTATGAAAGATTTATAATATACTAAGGGCTTATATTAAAGATACATTCTGGGGAATGGATTTCTTACCATTGATTTTTCTCATCAATTTCAGCCTTTTCAATTCAAAAAAAAGGAGAAAAGAAAGCCTTTCCTGGAGAATGAAAGGACAAGTTTGTTCTAACTCTATCTGGCAAAAGAACCAGATTGAAAAACAGTTGATTAAATTGTATAGCTGTTAGAATAACAGGCTTCCAGGAAGATAAAACAAAATTATTGTTAATATGTGAATTTCTTGAACTACTTACATTTGAGAAATATTTTTCCGAGAGATTTTTTCATATGAACCAGTTCTACAATGAAAACTCTTAATGCTAAAGCAGAACTTTGGATTTCTGTATGGCAGTCAAAAATCTAATACAGTTTTAAGTTGCATTAAGAAAGGTAGGGCTATGGGGCAGTTGGTGGTACAGTGGACAGAGCACCAGCCCTGAAGTTAGGAGGACCTGGGATCAAATCTGGCCTCAGATACTTAACATTTTCTTGCTGTGTGACCCTGGGCAAGTCACTTAACTTCAGTTGCCTCAGCAAAAACCAAACCAAACCAACCAAAGAACAACAATAACAACAACAACAAAGGCTGGGTTCTAAGAATAAGATGATATAAATCTTAATTTCTTAATCTATTCTTCACCTTCCCTATCCATAGCATCACCCCATGTTATAAAAATTAAAAAGAAGAAAAAAAAACAATCTATCAAAACCAAATATAAAAAAGAAAACAAATACTGGGCCCCAACAATATTCCATATTCATTGTCTTCTACTTTTACTAAGAATGGAAAAAGGATCATTTTTTTCACTTCTCCAAAGCCAAGCTTAGTTATCATTATAATAATTATGTTTCTTTCTTTCTCAGTGCTAAGCTTACAGTAGTATATGCTTAATGTCTGCTGATTTAATGAATCTCAGAAACATCACTTGAAGTCAGTTTTTAAACTGGAAAGTTTGGAAAGATAAGACTTCAGGGCCTTAATATAATATAATTTGTAATATGATATAATACTTGATAAGTAATAAGATTTATGTACACATTCTATCAGAAGTCTACCAATTACTTACAAGTTACTGGTGAACTTGAATAAAGCCTTTCACTTTTGTTTTTTGGTTCCTACTTTATTACCTATGGCCTTTTAAGTTCTTTATATTAATCTTTTCACACCCTATGATACACAGAGACTGAGAGACGGTTTCTGTTCTCTGACCTCTCTCACTGAGAGGCCATTGCATTGTCTGACCTTTCTCCTCTTCCCTCTGCCTCCAATTTATCTCATTTCCAGTCTTCGAGACCCGTGTCATTAAAGGCTGTATTGCAACTCCTTCAGATGTTATGATCCACAGCTGGAGGATCTTGGAGAATTGACCTATCCCTTAACACTCATCTATAGGCATATCAACTCCTTTGGATTATTGTAAATATCTGAATGACCCTGTGTATTCCCTTCTCCATACATGCTTCAAGAGGCCAGAGATTTTGTTTTTAATTTAATATATTCTCATAGTTTCAGAAAAATCTCTAAATCATTTAATTCCTATTCATTGTGCTTCTCCTTTGCCCCATCTATGAAGGTACCTTGTACTACTTAACCCAGTGTGTGTCTAAGTGGTACAATATGGCCCAGTTACTGGACTGAACACTTGGTTGTATATTAGAGAAACTAGTTTCTGATTTTACCTGAGCATTTGGATTGCTAAACACTCACCTCTTTTCAACAACGAAAATTTGGTATTATGTAGGATGGTGTTGTCAGATGGGTTGTTTGATATTTTATCACGGAAGCTAGGACTCTTTTCTCTGATGTAATGTTTATGGCTGCTCTAGCATGTTATTTTAGTTTTAGTTAAGAGAAAGGATTGCTTATTCTTATACTCCCTGCCTTGTACATTTTCAGGGACAGCAGCTTCATTCTTAGCCTTTCTTAACATATCCAATTTCTTTCTCCCCATGGCTCTTTCCTTTCTACTTCCAGGTTTCTCTTACCCTAAAAACTACCAAAAATAAATCCTAACAGAAGAGGAATCCTTACATCCATTAAAAAAATCTCTCAATATCCCAAATTCTTTGTTTAGTTCTGTTATCAAAGCAACTATCATTCTCATACATTTCTAGAACCTATTATGGTCTAAAAGAAACCTACTGTATCTATTTCATCTTTGTCTCTTAATTTTTTTATACTCTTATAATCTGATTTCTTCTCTCATTACTTATATTGTTATTTCACAGAAGACTTTTGGGTCCTTAGACAAATGTAGAGCGGCATCATTGGCTAAGGGAAGGAGCGCTAGATTTTGAATCTGGCTTAGCTTCAGTTTGACTGCATCACTTAATAGCTGTATGACCACAGTCAAGTGACAGGACCATACTGAACTGAAGTTCCCCTTCTGTAAAATAGGGGTAACACTTTCTGCACTGCTCATTTGAGGAGGTTATTATGAAACCTTGTAAAATCTTTTCTAAATCTTAAAATATTATTAAAAAACATAAGGATTAGACTTGGGATTTCATTGGGACAAGGAATTCTTCATGAGAAAACTCCCTTTCCAACTGCAGGTAGGGATATTCCCTGAAATTTACAGTAGATAATTGCCTAAAGCAAAGAGGTTAAATCATTTTTCTCTAGTCAAATGGACTATGCTTCACAAGTCTCCCTGTGGAAGAGAGGTTGGTTTGGGGGAAAGAATGAGTTCTCTTCCGGACATATTCCATTTGAGATTCTTACCATTTGATTAGAAATGTCCAATATGTAATTAGTAGTATAGGACTGTAATTCAGAAGTAAGATTGAGAATAAATCGAGTTTTGATCTGTTGTTTATCTGTAAAAGAATGAGTTAAATTCATGACAGTTAATGGAATCACACATATACACACACAGCAGGAGAACAGCTCTCAGAATAGATGTATATTTCTGTAGAAATTGCCTACTAATTGATATCCTGGCTTTAAGTCTTTCTCATTATCTAACAATCCTTCACATAGCTGTCAAAATGATATACCTAAGTCACATAAGTCTAACCATCATCTTTCTTTTACTTAAGAAACTACTACCTCTAGAGTAAAATACAAACTCTTCTCTTTGGCATTGAAACCATTTCAAAATCTGCATTCCAGTGTATAAGTAGTTCTCTTTAAGTTGTTCTCTTCACATGGCATCATTTCGACTTCCTCTTCCTTTGTACAGTCTGTTGTCAATGATCAGAACTGCTCTTCTTTGTCCCTTAGAATTTCTAGCTCCTTTAAGCTTTTGCTAAATTTCCATCTTCTTACAGAGGATTTTCTTGATTCTTCCAGCTGTTAATGCTCTCCTCTCTCTGCCCTCATTTATCAATCAACCAACAAATCAAATAATTTATTAAGTGCCTACTATATACCAGGTACTGTGCTAGAACTGAAGATAAAAAAGACAAAACTTAGTTTTTGCCCTCCAGGACCTCATATTTTATTTAAAGAAATAGCATAGACATAAAGAAGTCCTCATAAGATACGTGCAAAACTTTATATATTGTTTATATTTGTTTTATATATATATATATATATATATATATATATATATATATATATATATATATATATACTTCACTGTACACATGCTGTATTCCCTTAGTAGATTACAAGCTTTTTGAAGGAATGTACTAATTAATTTTTGTTTTTATATTCCTAGTACCCAGCATGATGTACTCCAGATGGTAGGTGCTTAATAAATGCTTATTGAATTGGATTTAATTGAATTACATTATAGCCCATTCTGAGTTCAAAGTCCTCTAGTATTTGTGATATTTAAAAGAGTTGAAAGACATAGTTTTTGGGTAATCTAATAATTTTATTAATGAGGCCAGCAGGTTATTAATAAAATGATAATTATTTGGCCATCTCTCTCAAAGACAATCATGAGGATAGACTTACAGTTTATATACTCTTCAAAACAATAGATAGTCCATCAAAGAACAATCAAGTCTATTTGTTAATGTGACCATCCATAGTTTTAGACTATCAGTTGGAAGAATGCATACCCTTTCCAAACCTGTGCAGAATATAAGCCGGTATATAACTTCTACCAGGTTTGGGCCTTGAATGAGAAAGTGAGTCAGATCTCATCATCAGCAGTGCCCTTAGAAATCAAACTTAAAACCAGCACTTTGTAAGAAATAGGGAGGGGGAGCTTGGAATCTCCCCAAAATATTGGTTATGGATAATCATTTCTTTCATTCCCCCATTTGATTGTATAGAGACATGGCCTTCTTAGTGAATCATTAACTGACTTAAAAACTTCCTCAAGGATTTCTGTCTATGGGATTTATGAGGAAAGAGACAAAATGAGGGGAAAGGGAGAAAGAAACATGGATGGCACATTTACAAAATCAATGGGAGCAATATTCATTGAAGAGTACCTTGCAGATAAAAGGCACAAAAAGAAAAAAGTAAATAGCAAAATAAAATTCAGTACCTTCTGTTCCTCTGGCAACATCTTTTTTTTAATTTTATAATTATAAAAAAAGTTTTGATAGTATATATGCATGAGTAATTTTTAAAATAAAATTATCCCTTGTATTCATTTTTCCAAATTCCATACATTTTATATGTGTTATAGTATAACCCAGATACAATATATGTGTGTAAATCCTATTTTTTTGTTGCACGTTAAGTATTGGATTCCGAAGGTATAAGTAACCTGGGTAAATAGACAGTAGTGCTAACAATTTACATTCACTTCCCAGTGTTCCTTCTCTGGGTGTAGTTGTTTCTGTCCATCATTGATCAACTGGAAGTGAGTTGGATCTTCTTTATGTTGAAGATATCCACTTCCATCAGAATAATCTTCATACAGTATTGTTGTTGAAGTGTACAGTGATCTTCTGGTTCTCTTCATTTCACTCAGCATCAGTTGATTTAAGTCTCTCCAGGCCTCTCTGTATTCCTCCTGCTGGTCATTTCTTACAGAGCAATAATATTCCATAACCTTCATATACCGTAATTTACCCAACCATTCTCCAATTGATGGACATCCATTCATCTTCCAGTTTCTAGACACTATGAAAAGAGCTGCTACAAACATTTTGGTACATACAGGTCCCTTTTCCTTCTTTAGTATTTCTTTGGGATATAAGCCCAGTAGTAGCACTGCTGGATCAAAGGGTATGCACAGTTTGATAACTTTTTGGGCATAGTTCCAAATTGTTCTCCAGAATGGCCGGATTCTTTCACAATTCCACCAACAATGCATCAGTGTCCCAGTTTTCCCACATCCCCTCCAACATTCATCGTTATTAGTTCCTATCATCTTATCCAATCTGACAGGTGTGTAGTGGTATCTCAGAGTTGTCTTAATTTGCATTTCTCTGATCAGTAGTGATTTGGAACACTCTTTCATATGAGTGGATATAGTTTCAATTTCATTATCTGAGAATTGTCTGTTCATATCCTTTGACCATTTATCAATTGGAGAATGGTTCGGTTTCTTATAAACTATGGTCAGTTCTCTATATATTTTGGAAATGAGACCTTTGTCAGAACCTTTAACTTTAAAAATATTTTCCCAATTTGTTACTTCCCTTCTAATCTTGTTTGCATTAGTATTGTTTGTACAGAAACTTTTTAGTTTGATGTAATCAAAATCTTCTATTTTGTGGTCGATAATGATCTCTAGTTCTCCTCTGGTCATAAATTCCTTCCTCCTCCACAGGTCTGAGAGGTAGACTATTCGCTGTTCTTCTAATCTATTTATGATCTCATTCTTTATGCCTAAGTCAAGGACCCATTTTGATCTTATCTTGGTATATGGTGTTAAGTGTGGATCCATATCTAATTTCTGCCATACTAATTTCCAGTTTTCCCAACAGTTTTTTTCAAATAATGAATTTTTATCCCAAATGTTGGTATCTTTGGGTTTGTCAAAGACTAGATTGCTATAGATGTACCCTTTTTTGTCCTTTGTACCTAATCTGTTCTCTGGCAACATCTTATACAAAGTTGTTATTTGGGTATCTTCTCAGAGCAGTTCCTCTTCAGCTTTAGTTTACTCATAGAAATTTTTTACATTCTTGTCACAGCTGAAATGTAGAGAAGAAATGATAGTTTTATTCATTAAAAGAAGTTATTTCGATACTTCTCTGGCCTTGGAGTTCCATCTACATATAGAACTGATGGTATGGATCCTGGGGAGAGAAAAACATATTTTTTCCTATGACTACAATTCACATTTATGTGGCACTTTAAGATTTATATGTCTCTTTTCTCAGAAAAACTCTTCTGGTAGATAATAGGAATATTAGCTTTTCTGGCAAGAATCAACCTCACCAATCCTCTTGCTGCTCAACTCTCCTGTCCTGATTGCTGACTGCTGCTCAGGAAAAATAATTTCAGGAAAGTTCCAGTTTTAATTCACTCCCTATTCTCCAGTCATTGCTTCCAAAGCTTTGCCATCAGAAATGTGCCCTTTTCTTCTGGTTCCATCTCCTTACTACAGATCTGGAATAATAATGATCAAAAGATCAAACCTTGTCATTTTTCTGGGTTAGGATGTGTCACTCTAGCCATGTGTGTCCCCTTTGCCATCCCTGTAACACTGTGAATTAAAATGTCCCTCTCTGGTCATCCATATTCTTTATGTCTCTTCAAATGTAAATTTCTTGCTCGAGTAGATTGCCTTTATTGTTATATTTGTATTCCTGGTACTTAGCCCAGTGCTTGGCACATAGGAAGTATTTAATAAATATTTCATTCATTTTATTCTTTATAGATGTAACAGATTTAGAGAGGTTAAATGACTTTCCTGTTGACATACAATTAACTGTACCTGAGTCAGAATTTGAATTCACATCTTCTGATTTCAAGATCAACCTTTTTTGTATCACACAATATTCTAGTCCTATGATTTTGTTGATCTAAAGAATGCCTGGTATTAAAGTCCTTCCAATAATGAAGATCACAAGTTCATTTGAAATTTATGTGAGCAAATTTCCTGATACATTCATAGATTAAGTGACTTGTCCATGATCACAAAGCAAGCATGTATCATAGATAGGATTTGGACCCCAGTTTTCTTGGTGACAAAATCATCCTTCTGTCCTCAGCATTATGCTAAGTAGATGGTTCTCTAATCCCATGCATCCTTTGACCCACCCAACTCCACACTAGAGTTTTCAAGGTTCTCTATAAACTGGCCTCAATGGTTCCCCCCATTATATTTTAATTTTAACTAATCCCCATTTCCAAACCAGTTAGACCAGTCTCCTTGCTATCCTTCACATTTTGACACAAATTACTATAAAAGAAGTTGATAAGGAAAGGAGTCCTTGGAAGTTAAACCCTCCTTTCTGCCTAAACAGTATTGCTTTCATTTATTATAGAGATGAAAGAAAACAGAGGCATTCTGGGAAGAATAATTCAGAGAATTTTAAACTCAGGGAAATTTATATATGCTCTCTTACATCAACACTGGGGCTCTGATGTCCTCCTACTTATAAGAACTAACAAGCATACGTCTTAAAGACAAGAATTAAGTGACTTTTGGAGTAATGAGTACAAGAATCAGGGATGAATGACTACATCCATCATAAGGAAAGATTTTTAAGAGAGGATTTTGGGTTGTACTTATGAGCTCCCAACAACCACTGTAGTGGAAAAGAAAAGACATTTTCTAACTAAATGTTGCTTCAGAATGTTAAGCTTCTTCAAGAAATATGACAGATTATGATGTTTCAAACAATCTCCACACCCTTATCTCTTTTCCAAATCCCCAAAGGAGAGCTATTTAAGAAGTTCTTTCCCAAATCCCCCCCCCAAAAAAAAGATAACATACTCTGAAGGATGACACAGTCATTTTCTTCTCACCTTGGTACTGCCCTCATTTAAAATCATATCATCAACCAAAGGCCAGGAAACCTATTTTATTCTCCTTTGAGATTTTCCTTTTTGGCAAGTGTGCAAAGGGGGAATAATTTTTCAGGGGAAAATTTTCCTTATTATCCATAGGTAATAGTGACTACTCTTCCCCCTCTATCCCTCTCCCATATAGGAGACAGAAATTGTCCCTTTCATATCCTTATCCATCTTTCTTTAGTACCTTAAGGGGCTTGGAGATGCCTAATCTCTACCATTGGTTCAAGTCCTTGCTTAATATGTATTTTTAACTTTTAACTGCCTCAGTTCCATTTAATCACTTGATAATTAGATTAGCTTTTATAAAAGAATATTTCAAAGTTACAGCCAGAAGAAATAGTAAAAACTCCCCCTCCCCCCAGGTCTCTGGCAGGGAGGTAATATATTAGCTCAGTTCCTATGTTCTCATATGGCATCAGTTCCATGAATAGGATTATGACTTAGCTCAGTTCTAATATAGTATCAATTCCTCTAAGTTCAAAGTCCAAAATCCTTTCTCACCACACTTTTCCTTCTTCATTTCTGGGCTGGCTACAAAATCCAGCCTGACTCCCATATCCAAAGTCACTATGATTCAAGCTCCAGGTCCAAGATTCCTCTCTTTATATCTAGAAGTAGAAAAAGACAAACACGATCCCCAAGCCCATTTCTGGAGGCTAGAGGGCCAAGGGGAAGAAGGCAGTCCTTCCTCACATAGCCTATTGCATGGAGCCACCAAAGATTGCATATTATTTTAATCTGATAGGCTTAAAAATGCAGGCAGTTCCTCTGTGCAACTAATGAAAAGAGGATGCTCCCCCCAAAATGGATGGGGAGTACAGATTTTCTTCTTCTAGGACTATATCCCTGACATCTCCCAGATGAGTACTTTCACTCTAGGCAATCTGTGCATTTGTCAAAACCTGGTTACAGAAGATATTTTTATTAAAATTTTTATTTTCAAAACATATGCAGAGATAGTTTTCAACATTCATCTTTGCAAAACCTTATGTTCCAAATTTTTTTCTCCCTTAGATAAGTAATTTATGTTAAACGTGCATTTCTTCTATACACATTTCCACAATTATCATCTTGCACAAGAAAAATCAGATCTAAAA
Organism: Sminthopsis crassicaudata; assembly: GCF_048593235.1. NCBI lineage: Eukaryota > Metazoa > Chordata > Mammalia > Dasyuromorphia > Dasyuridae > Sminthopsis > Sminthopsis crassicaudata. Next base: position 152,852,928 of record NC_133618.1, read on the forward strand.
GGAAAAAAAAAACTAAGAAAGAACACAAAATGCAAGCAAACAACAACAAAAAAGTGAAAATATCATGTTGTGCTCCATACTTAGTTCCCACAGTCTTCTTTCTGGGTGCAGATGGTCCTTTACAGAAGAAAAAAATTTTTTAAATCTACTATGTGAATGAATCAACTTTGTCAATAGGACAAAAAGGTCCTATGAGGATTTCTGTGAATTGACATCATTTTTACAGCTCACATGACAAGTTTTGGGAAAAATCAGCAATCAAAATTTCATTCATTCATTTATTTATTCAACAAACTTTTATTAAGCACTTATGTAAATTGTTCATATTTATTAGAAGTTAAGAGTAGGATACAAGGGAAAATAAGGCCTGATTCCTTCCCTGAGGGGATTTGTAGAGGTGATGTGGGTTGAGGTGCCTTTAAGATTCCTTTCTGATTCCCAACGCCACTATGGCTGAAGAAGCTAGGATCTTTGATTCACAAATCCTGGTCAAAAAGCACCCTTTTGAAATCCAATGATATTTGGGTTTTCCCAGCCCCCACCAGATCTGAGCTAACTTGGGCTTTCCCAGCCTCCCACTATCTGCTCAGGTTTCCCCAACCCCCATATAAGCAGCTTCCTCCTTATCTAAAAACCCATTGAATACCATTCAATTCTAACCCTGGCCAAAAGTCTGGGGCTCCACTTACCTTCAAGATCACCAAGAGCCCCCATTAGAAAAAGGGAACCCTGGAGCCCACTCTTGGAAGGAGCCCAAACATGGCATTCTTACATCAGCCATGCCATGGGTTCTGCCTAGCGACCAGCTCTAGCCCTGGTGTCTTTCTATCTTTACCCTTACTTCCAAACCCCTACAATAAACCTTTTTATCAATCTTGGTTTTTGGGCCTGTAAATTCCTTTACAGGGGACTCTGTGCCTTTACTAGACTGCATTTAACTATGTATCTTTGCACCGAACCAAAAAGGGGTTACCCTTACTTAATTCTCATCAGAGGCAGGATATTATAGTGAATATAGCAGAAGAGGCTTTGGGTTCAAATCCCAACTCTAATGCTTTATTAGCTAAGTGACTCTGGGAAAGTCTTTATGTTTTATGTTTACACATTATGTGTAAGACGTAATTAAATCTTTCTTCCTTCTCCATGAGACTGTTAGAAGGTTAAAATAGCAAAATATCTATAAAGTGGTTTGCTAATAGATTATGGAAATTCTAGTTGTTATTTTGAAGATGTGGAATTGCCTTCTTTAGAACCCTTTAAAACATGATTGTTTTTCACTAGTATGTAGTGGTATATGAATGACCATTCCTGAAAATCTCTTCCTTTGGATGAACTTGGTGACTTCTCAAGATCCATCCTTGAACCAAGATTTTATACTTGAGCAAATTTGTTGAGGGTTTGCACTGGTGGAATAAGTGACTTGGACTATAAAGTTTGTATTATCATATGTGAGATAATCAGGCCAGATATATTCATTTACAAAGCCCTTGGCCATAACAGTTTAACTGGACCAGAGCACTCTGTAAGGCCACAGATAAAAGCAAATGTTAGTTAAAGGTTAATGTGATCATTTTCAATCCTGAAAAATGATTCTAAGGATGGTCTTTTGTTCTTGTCTTGTGAAAAACGAGGACAGTTTAATTGGAGGAAGATAGAAAAGCAGAAGGAGACTGAAAGAGCTTAATGGAGATTGCTGAAATATAAAGCCATGAGTCCAGGTGTCAGGTTTGGTGTGGAAGGAGCCAAAATCCATCAGAGAGAAACATGATGTGTCAAAGAAGATGATAAAGATGCAGGGAGTACTTCTCCTACTGTAGACCGGAGATGATTGATAATAGCATATCTATATTTTAGAATCAGAGCTGAAGGAAAAAGATTCAACTCATGTAATAATGAGTTAAGGTTTACCTAAAGCCCTGTCCTCTCTGTCCTCATAATGTCTGTGAAAGTCGGTTAGGTATTATTGCTCTCATTTTACAGATGAGGAAACTGAGATTAGAGACCTGATTCAAGGTTACACAAAAGGTGTCAGACTTATGATCTGAATCAAATCTCCTCGCTAGTCTCTTTCTGCTATGCCAGGCTACATCTCAGCTTAGAGAATTCAAGTCTCTCTTCTTTCCTTCCCTTCCTCTCTTCTTTCCTTCCTCCTTCTCTCCTCCTTCCTTCTTCCTTCCTTCCTTCCTTCCTTCCTTCCTTCCTTCCTTCCTTCCTTCCTTCCTTCCTTCCTTCCTTCCTTCCTTCCTTCCTTCCTTCCTTCCTTCCTTCCTTCCTTCCTTCCTTCCTTCCTTCCTTCCTTCCTTTCTTCCTTCCTTTCTTCCTTTCTTTCTTTCTTTCTTCCTTCCTTCCTTCCTTCCTTCCTTCCTTCCTTCCTTCCTTCCTTCCTTCCTTCCTTCCTTCCTTCCTTCCTTCCTTCCTTCCTTCCTTCCTTCCTTCCTTCCTTCCTTCCTTCCTTCCTTCCTTCCTTTCTTTCTTTCTTTCTTTCTTTCTTTCTTTCTTTCTTTCTTTCTTTCTTTCTTTCTTTCTTTCTTTCTTTCTTTCTTTCTTTCTTTCTTTCTTTCTTTCTTTCTTTCTTTCTTTCTTTCTTTCTTTCTTTCTTTCTTTCTCTTCCTTCCTTCTTCCCTTTTGTTCTCTTCTTCTCTTCCCTTCTCTCTCTCACATATGTGATAAGTGTCTTGTGCAGGGTCAAATAGATAACAAATTATTTAAAGCAGGAACATGTCCTCTACAAAGTAAAGTACACTGCATTTTTGTAATAGTGAGCAAATAGAGCCTACTTTGGTTGGATGCATCCTCTTTAAGGTAGCTGTTTTGCTAGACTTAACTTGCAGCTGATCTCAATCCTGACCTTCAGGATTAACTTTCCAAAAGAAATGTTTCCCTTTCCAAGATAACTGCTTTTTCTACTGTTTTGTCTTTTCCCAAGATCTAAATCTCACTTTCTCTTGGATTTCAAGAAAAATTTCTTTTTCTTCAGTCACATTTTATGGAGAGAAGAAAGGATCAGATAGATGTTCTCATGGCCTATGTGCTTCATGCTTGCAAAGGATTCAAATGATACTTCTTACAACTAATGTCCCATTTAGCTCTGAGGTCATCTGCTTGTACCCTCCTGAAACATTTGTTTGTTACTGACATGTAATCTCTTTAAAATGTGGATGTGCAGCCCAATCATTTCAAAGAAATGTTAAGGGTTCCAGTCATACATCAGTGGGAAAATAGGCCTGTCAATATGTACCTTTTCCCCTCTAGCTGAAAAATGAGTATGGCAACCTCTACTGCCAAGATAATTTCTTGGTGATATGTGGAGAATTTAGACATAATTAATTCATTCAAAAATAATTTATTAAATACCTATGATATGCCAGGCACTATTCTAGGCACTGGGAATACAAAAGCAAAAAGAAATACCACTCACCTTAATGGAACTTACTTTCTATTGGAGAAAACAATACATACTTAAAGAAATGTCAAATAATTTTGGTGAGGAATAGTCAGAGACCTAATATAAAGAGTAGCTTATTCCAATAGAACAGAGGTTCCAGGGGACATGTAGAAGGACAGTAAAAAGTGGAATGAGACTTAGGAGGGACAGATGGGAAGGACATGGATAATATGAGGAAGCAGGGATTAATTATTGGCTGGGGAAGAATGCTCAAGGACCTTCAAAAGAACCATAGATACTGGGAATAAGGGAATTAATTTTAGGTGTATATTTTGGAAATAGCTTACATCAAATGGATCTTGGTGCATGAAAAAGTCATCACTCCACAGAACTTGTCATTTATCCCTCTTATTTTGTTGATCTAGGTGGCTTGTGGTGAAATAGTTTGATCTTTTTCAAGAAAGGCACTCTAGAAAAAATTGTTATGGAACTTGTATCAAGCTTTTCAGAGTGGAATAAATGGATATCTTATACCTCACCTTAAAAAAGTGATATGTCAGGCACTAATCAAGGTCAGGATTAATCACAGTATGCCCAGAGTCATTTTCCCTAGCATTCACCCATTAAAAATTTGAAGGTAAATTATAATTTACATATTTTAAACATTCTGGCAGTTTATGTCATAATAGGTAATATTACTTATGCACTTGAGAGTTATTAAGAATTTAGTCCCACAGCCTCCTCTTCCATACCAATAGGAGTGAATTGGAAGATAGGGCTTTGATCAAATTTATCAAACATCTCCTGCTCGAGTTTGTGTATAGTCATGCATAACTTAGCACAACTAATGAATCCTCAAGAGTTTTATCTATGCAAGATGTTCTACTTTAACCTGTTGTCTACATTTCCAGGAAGGGAAATATTTATCCCCCTTGGTGGGAGCAGCAGGATGAGTATGAGGAGTCAGTGATCTACAGAAGTCACCTTTTATTTTGCATGGTGACTTAGATTTAGTGCTAGATTCCAACATTTTAGTTTAAAACTCATATAGTGTCAAATTGCTTTTGTTAGTTAAAAGAGAAAGGAAAACCTGGGAGCATGAGCATCTTCCTGGGGCATATGGAATTGAATGATCAGGGCTTACTATGCTGAACAGGCAATTTGATTTCAGTTCTCCATAAAGTCATTGGATCACAAATTTAGAGGTGGGAAGGATCTTAGAGGTCCCTAAGTCCTAAAACCTCCATATATCCTTTCTTTTATTCTATAAATAATTTCTTTTATTTCTTTTAAATCTTGGTCCTGTGACCAAATGTTAGAAAGTGTCTCAAAATCTAGCACTTCTGTCTTACAGTGTTAAAGTTAATGGCTGACACCTCCTGGATGTTTGAAAAGGGATGTGGACAATAGAACTCAATTCATCTTTCCCCTATTCTAGCATTTCAAACACAGTAATATTTCCACAGGAATCATAAATTGAGTGACTTGTTATTGAAGATATAGAGCAAGATCTTCTTAATTTAATATTAAATATCTCAAATAGGGAGCTTGATATCTGTTTACTTATTTTGGACTCCAGACTTCCAAACTGACTTTTGTTAGTAGGAATTCTGATGAGTATAGGCATTAGATCACATCTAAGCAGATGGTGCTAAGAAGGAATACATGACTGAATATGCATCTAGTTTGCTTTCCTCGTTATAGGAATAATCATGTGCCTTCTATGTATAGGATTATTGAGAAAGCTTGTATGTCTTATTATGTACACTTCATTATAGATGGATTTGAATGTTGTCAAATTAAGGATTCTCCTGAGGGTGTAAAAGTGATTTGCTTAGTTAGACATCAGTGGAGTAGATTAGGTGCACAATACACAGTAGCAAATGATCATATCAATCTCATGTTTGGTAAACCCAATGAACCAAGCACAATAAAAATCTTCTAGGTAAGGAAATACCTTCATTTAATGTAGGTTAAATTTTACATTTAGAAAGTGGCATAGATTACTAAGAGGATAAGTGACTTGCTTAAGTCACATAACCAATATGTGTCATGGATGGGACTTGAATTCACTCATTCATTCATTCAATCAAAAAACATTCATTATCTCCTATGTGCCAAGTACTGTGCTAAGATCTCGGCATACAAGAAAGAGGCGAAAGCCATGCTCTTTGGCAGATTTTTCTCAGAGCTATGAGGTACTAAGATGTAGATGCATTAGAGGAAGAAGCCAGTCATAGAAGTGTATGGAAACATGGTAATAAGGCCATAAAAAGAACCTGATAAAGAATTATATTTTGAGTTTATTTCTGGATCATTGTTTTTTAGTTATCTCTAAGGGGTGAGATGTATCAGAAGAAAGTGGACAAAGGCAGCTAACTTGTGGGATACAAGGTCATTACAATATTTCTTTAATTCAGTTTTCAATTTGATCTCCAGGGCTCTTAAGATGAAACTTGCAAGACTTAAACCCTTGACTATAAACTTAATAGGAATTTGGTTCGCTTCATGAGTCAAGATAATTGTACTTTGAAAAATGTTTTCAATATAACATTAATTCTGACCTTTATGTGAAGTGTGACATAAGTGTGTTTAAAATGGATATTCATGCATGACACAATTTCCATTATCAACTAATAAGATTTTTTTGAGTAGGGTGCTGTGGTTGATGGTTGAGGTACTTAAAATAAACAATCTCTTATTTTTATGGTTTTATAGAGAAGCTTTGTAATGATTGAATTTTGATTTTTTTCTTAAGAAAAGATATGACTTCATAATTCTCAGGACTGTAGCCTATAATATATGTCATTCACAGATATTCATTTTTCAGCATATTTACTTTGTCAATTGTAGTTGATGTTAATAAAAAACAAAACATTAGTTCATCTCACATCATTGTCATTCTTTCTATTTCTGTTTAATTTGTCCACTGAATGTGGTACTCAAACTCAGGCTTTTCTCAAACAATTCATATTTTAGAAATTTGCATTAAACACTTACTGCATGCAGGGTGATGGGCTATGAATTGGAGATTTTTTTCTAGGTTCCTAGGCAAAATCTGAGATATGCAGAACTAATATGTCTTTCCCTCTCATTTTCTGTTTTCCAATTTCCCAGTTAAAGATATATAAATGTGATAAACTTTGCTTATATGATGAAAAGGAGAAAGCAAATTTTATCACATGATTTATATATGTCCCAATGAGATTTAATGAACAATATGAGTTATTGCAGAAATGAACTTTAGCCAGCAGGTTAACATATGGACAGTTAGTGCTTACAGTGCAAATGTTGTTCTGGTCTCCTTGGGGAGTTCCCGATGAAGGACATACTAGTTTGGCCTGTAAAGTTTCCTCTGTTCCTATTCCCATCTTCCCCACTCTGATTTAAGTACTTATGTCTGTATAAAGGACATAGGATAACTTTTACAACAATATGATTTGAGTCTGCATTACTTGTGTTTTAAATTTAAATTTATAATTTTTAAAAGGTTAATTTCTGATATCAGTTCTTATTAATGAGATTAATGGATTTTCAAGTATTTTTGAAGACTTATAAGGATTAATTAGCCAGATGGCATAAGTGTGGGCTTGTGGACAGTCTTTTTTTTTTTTTTTTTAGTGCTAATTAGCCAAATCATATGAACCTGATTGAAGTCTTCTCTATGCTCAGGATTTGGCTCTGACTCCTAGTATTCCAAGAGAGTGACCTGCTATGTAGGGGTATAAATAGAATGAATTGGCTATCATAACCAGTTCAAGAATGATGAATAGTTAATGACCTTGGGAGAAGTTATTGTTAGCATATGAGTCAGGACTTTGCTGTCAAGAAAAAAGAAAACAAAAATGCAAAACTTGTGAGGTTGTGAGTGTTCATTCTTCAAAGGAAAGTATCAATTCTGGATATGCCAGCAAAGCAAAAAAGGTGACAACAAATCATTCTTAGTACAAGTTTTTTTTTTTTTTTTAAATAAAAGAGTTTACCAAAACAGCTCACAATTTCTGCATATAAAACAAAATGACAAAAAAATAATAAAAATGAGAATGAGATATCAATGAAAACAATGACTTTAAAAATGTTGATTTAAATAACAAGACCAATAAAAAGCCAGACTCAGATAATCTCTTTTTTTCCTGTACTATCTTTCTTGCTGTGTCTAAAGGGATATCACCCACAGGTCATCCATAGCTCAGGTATCATGAATTGAACCATGATGGGGAATGAGTTTCTCCCTCCTTTTACCCCTAGTACTGAGAAAAGGATTTAAGATTTTCTTTTCTATTATATTTGTTTTCACTTTCAAATGCCAGTTCATTACTGAACCCAGAAATTAAAGCCATGGCAACTTTGGAGCAAGGATTCCAGGCAGGATGTTGCAGTCAGCTAGCCTGGAAGAGGATTGGTTAATTGACTGACACCTGGAGAAGCACGACACCTTCATATTAGGTAATCTAGTTATGCACAGGACCCTAGAGTAAATCCCTTACACCCAGAAGTAGAGTTGAAGAGGGGATACGTTCTAGACATGAAGGACACACTATGCAATAAAGGAAATAAACGATATATTTCCATATATGGGGAACAATGAACAAGTCATTTTGATTAGAAAAGAAAATGCATGAAGAAGAGTTTAAAAGCTTTAAAAAAGAGTTTTTTTTTTAACTTACTTTAAATAAATCTGGAAAGTTAGGTGAAGGAGAGATTGTGGAATGCTTAAACTCCAGCATGAAAATTTTGTTGACAAAATTGACAGTTGTTGATTAGGGAATGATTTGCTCAAATCATAAAAATACCAATTCACTATGTGGAGGATGGATTGGACAAGAGACCTAAGGCAAGTAGACAAATCATGAAGCTCTTGCAATAGTGTAGATCAGAGGTGTCAGACATGCATCACATGGTCTGAATAGTCCTTTAATCATCTTGAGTAACACTTAAGTCAGATTAAAATATAATTGGGAAAAATTTAACAAAATAAATGAAAACTAAAACATAAGTAATGATAATATGTGAATTTCTAAATCACTGTTTAGATATGGTTTTGTGGCTCCTGTTTATATGTGGAGTTGATGCCAGATAAGTGATGGGGTCAACAACCAGGGTGGTAGCCAATTAAGTAGAGAAAAGAGGACAGAGATGAGAAAAGTTGTCAGGAGAGAGTAGATCAGACTTGGCAACTGATTAGCTATGGGCATGGCTGAATGGACCAGTGAATGAGAAAATAATCAGGAAATAATCCATGGGGAAGGAGAAGGAGGGAAATTATTCCATTCTGGAATTCATGCAGAAAACTATTAAATATTATTTTAAAGTAAAGAGATTTTTAAATGACGTGACAGGGAAAGCAAGAATGACATTGTAGAAAGAAATCACACTGGTCCACTGTGAATGCTGGTTTTGTCATTTGTTATCGGAGATTTCCAATGTGAATTTTCAATACTTTCTTGGTTCCTTGAGAAAAACTCTTTTCTTGATCTTTTAGAAAAAAATTAGGGATCACATGAAAACAAACAAAATCCAAATTTCACAAGTACATAAATCATCACAAATAAGCATGAAAACAAGAAATAATCAAATATCAAAAAGAAACCAAAGAACTTTAATTAAATATAATGGAAAAAAATGAACCAATATTACTCAATGAAAAAACAAGTCCTACACACTACGTAGAGATCAGAGGACAACAGTAAGGAACAAGAAATAGTTCAAAAGAGAAAAAAAGCCATTAAAAGAATGTGTGATGCAACCAGATTGTACAGTGGCTAAAGCACTGGACTTGGAGTCAGTAATTTAAAAAAAAAATTTTAACACTTACTTTAACTTTTACTATATTTTCTCAATTATATATAAATAAAATATTTAAACATTCATTTAAAAATTCAAATTCCAAAATGTCTCTTTCTTTTCCTTTTATATATTTGGGTATAGACCTAGTAGAGATATTACTGGGTCAATGGTATGCAAAATTTTATAGCCCATAGCTCCAAATTGCTGTTTAGAATGATGGTATCCATTCATGACTCCACCAAGAATGCATTTGATTCCTTACTTCTAATCCTGACTTAATCATTTCCTATCCTAGACAAGTCACTTAACTTCCATTTGCCTCAATTTCTTTTTCCCCAAAAAATGAGGATAGTACCTATATTAGGGGTGGTTGTGTGGATCAAAATGAGACAATATGTGCAAATACTTTGCAAATTGTAACACAAATGTTAGCCATTCTTCTTTCTGAAGAAACTAGGAGTGAATTTAGATCTTAATAGGTCTTCCTGACTCAAATCTCTCTCCTTTCAAATCAGTCTTCCATAATTACCAGAAAGATATTCCTAAATTATAGGTCCCCATATTATATAATCTCCTCAACTCCATTCCCTGCTCAGTAGATTTTAGTGGGTCCCAATTACCTTTGAGATCAAATCCTAATTCCCTGTGTGTAATTTAAATACCTCCACAACTAAATTGCAAATTACTTTTCCAGCTTTATTTACTCACCTTCATTTACTTTATGCTTTAGCCAGACTGACTTTCTTATTATTCCTCACAGATGGCATTCTATTTTTCTCTATCTAAAATTCACTCCCTCCTCAACTCTTGCCTGTTAGAATTCCTAGTTTCCTCAGAAACTACACTACATTTTTTGTATATACTTACATGCACATGTATGATGAATTTCTCTCCCATTTCTCCTCCCTTGAGGGAAGGGGCTGTTTTGTTTTTGTCTTTGTAACTCCAGAACCAAGCATCATGCTTAACACACATTAGGTATTTAATAAATCTTTATTGGTAGATTGGTGTATGAAAATATGAGGGAAGTTTTCAAAAGAAGAAATTGAGCTTTGTCATACATGAAAAAAATGCTCTAAATCACTAGAGAAATGCAAATAAAGTAACTCTGAGGGGCAGCAAGGTGACGTCATAGTGCACACAGTGCTGAGCCTGTGTCAGGAAGGCTCATCTTCTTGAATTCAAATCTGGTCACAGACACTTACTGGCTATGTGACCCTGGGCAAGTCACATAACCCTGCTTACCTCAGGTTCCTCATACATAAACTGAACTGGAGAAGGAAATAACAAACCACTCTAATATCTCTGCTGAGAAGACTCCAAATGAGATCTCAAAGAATTGAATATTATTGTAAAATGACTGAATAACAATGAAATAATTCCAATTTGAGGATCTATCTCCCACCCTTTAGATTGACAAAGATGACAAAAGAAGAAAACTTCTGAAATGGTCCAGCATTCTACAAAACAATCTGTGCTCAAAAAGTTACAAAACTGCACATGCCCTTTGACATGGCTATTTCACTTCTAGGTATATATATATATATATATATATATATATATATATATATATATATATATATATATATATATATATATATATATATATACTCCAGAGATCAAAGAATGAACAAAAGGACTGAACTATAAAAGAATATTTACAATACCTCTTTTTATAATAGCCAGACATTGAAAACTCATGATATATGAATATACTGGAATATTATGGTGACACAAGAAATGACAAAATGAACAGTTTTAGAGGAAAATGGGAAGACTTTTATGAACTTACACAGAACAAAGTGAGCAGAACTGAGAGAACAATTTATACAATGTCAACAATATAGGAAAAATAATTTTCAAAGACTTTAGAACTCTGATAAATGCAATGATAAACTATGAGAACAGAATACCAGAGAAGTTATGATCTTAAGATGGAGGGGAGGGAGGGAGGGAGAGAAGAAGGGAGGGAAATAGGGAAATAGAGAGAGAGAGAGACAGAGAGACAGACAAAGAAACAGAGACAGACAGACAGACAGAGACAGAGAGAAACACACAGAGAGAAATAGAGACAGAGAAAGAGAGAAAAACAGAGACACACACAGAGAGAATGAGAGAGAGAAAAAGAGAGAGTGTGGTGACAGACAGAGACAGAGAGACACAGAGACAGAGAGAGAAACAGAAAGAGATATGGAGGGATAGAAGAGGGGATGGATGGAGAGAGAAAGAGAGAGAGAGAGGTAAACAGAGACAGAGACAGAAAAAGTCACAGAGAAAGACAGAGACAGCCTCCTCATATGAAGACCTATAAACATAAATATTTTCCCTGAATTGTTCTAGAGACAGATACATACACAGAGAGACAGACAGACAGACACACACACATACACACACACACAGATAGAGACAGAGACAGCAACAAAAGACAATCAGAGAGAGACAGAGAGTTTTTAGGGCACGGCCAATATATGAGTTTATTTTGTTGGACTATGCCTATTTATGATAAAAGTTAGAAGGTGTTTAATAAGTTTTTTGTTGAAAAAACAAAAACATTATCCTTTGCAATTCATACGCACTTGTACATACATAATTATATATATATACATATATATAAACACTGCATGTACAAATACATATGTGTATGGGTATGCACACAAACCACGTACATTTTATTCTCACAATACCCCATGTAAGATTAAGTAAGGTAAGATTGATTACCCCCGTCATACAGATGATATTAAAATGCAAGGAGGCTAGGTGACTTGCCCAAGGCCACACCATTAATAATGCATCTTTCTTTTACAACATGTAATTAAAGCTATGATTTATTTAATGCCTATGCCCTGTTTAGGAATACAACTCTCAATTAGAAAATTATTCCTGAGGGAAAATATCAACTCATTAGTAATAATATCAATTTTAAGACATAATTTACAACAATTTGGAGATAGTGGGCTAGATTTCATTTTGGAAATAAGTCAGTGATGCTTTTAAAAACAATGCCAAGTTTCCTTCTCATATGAAGACCCACTTTTTAAAAACATAAATATTTTCCCTGAATTGTTCTAGAGCCATGAATTTTTGGTATATCACACTCCCATGAGTATTAAAATTATGGATGAAGTAAGGGACAATGGAGAAATTCATAGTGGGTTCAAATAAACAATGACAAGTTGCTAATGACTGCCCATTTTTAAAAAGAAGTGATAGATTAGATATCATTAACAAAATTTCCTATTAGAGTCATGTATTGACAATGAGAAACTATCCAAATATTTCACTAATACACATAAATTTTTTTATTATATATATATATTTTATAATATTATCCCTTGTATTCATTTTTCCAAATTACCCCCCCTCCCTCTATTCCCTCCCCCCGACGACAGGCAATACCATACATTTTACATGTGTTACAATATAGTCTAGGTACAATACATGTGTGTGAATATCATTTTCTTGTTGCACAATAAACATTAGAATCCGAAGGTACATGCAACCTGGGCAGACAGATATTAGTGCTAACAATTTACATTTCCCCTCCCTGTGTTTCTTCTCTGGGTGTAGCTACCTCCGTCCATCATTGATCAACTGGAAGTGAGTTGGATCTTCTTTATGTTGAAGATTTCCACTTCCATCAGAATACATCCTCATACAGTAATACACATAAATTTTAAAGGACCCCAAAGAGAGGCTTTTTCCCCAGCAGATCACAGACAAGAATTATACTGGATAAAGGAGTATGGATGGCATCCTTGCCCTGATTAAGGAATTAACTATATTAACGATTGCAGATTCATTGGAACATGAGAACATAGTTATTTTCTGAAATTCTATTAAGTTTTTCACAGTCCCAATTCTCAGTGTTATTTCAGAAGTCTACGAACTGACTGGACTTTCTTTAATGATGAGATTAATTGCTTAATTAATTAATAACTGCCAACCACCTGCCACTAATGGGCAAGAAAGTGGGCTCAAATGGAGCAACAAGGCACTTTGAGGAAAAATAAGAGATAGTATGTTCCAGGCAAGTCAAAACACCTCTCACAGACCCAGAAAGAGAGATAATCCAATATCTAAATCGAAGAGCCCAAAGAGTACAAAGACCTCTGAAACTCCAAACCTGCTTCCAGACTCCCTTCCATAGCCATCATCCCAGGATTTAATCCAGATAGCGTTGAGATTTGGCAACTGCTGCTAAAAGCACTACATCCCCTGCTTCTATACTACTGAAGAGCCATAACAGTAGGTTCTAACTCTGAAAGTCTTTGGCACTTCCACATAGTTCCACATTAAAAAAGACATATGTTTAGCTGCTGTACTCTAAAGACTACAGGATCTTTTCAAATGATTTGAAACTAAAATTTCCTCTATGTGCTATATCCCCCAGCAGAATTTGAACTCCTTGGGGAAAAAAAAAAGTCTGCTTTGTTTATTTGCATAAAGTGTAGTGCTTTGCACATAGTAAGTACTTAAATTGCTTTTTAAAAAAAATCATTCATTTATTCAAAATGGCACACAAATCCAAATGACTGCACTGTGGCTATTTTCAGCCTATATAGCTTCAGGAACACATCTTCCTGTTTGGGAATTTAAAGTCTATATGACTTTGTTTAAATCATGATGGGGGTGAAGGTAGGGAGGGAAATGACATTTCCTTAATCCAGTGATTTTTCTGATATTATGATTAGTTTTAGAAACACGTTTCTAAGTATAATCATAATGTTTTTTATTACTCTAAATGCACTATCGTCTTTGTAATGTTTGACATGTCTTCCAGTCCATCTGACTAATAGTTATATCTGAATTCCAGTCTTGTTTATTTGTTTTTTTCTTTTCTTATCAGCTCTATGGATGTAGACAACTCACCTCCTCTTTCAGGACCTCAGTTTCTTTTTTTTTTGTAAGATGAATGTTTTGGACCAGAGATTCTTTTACTGTCTTTTTCAGTGGTAATATTCCATATTCCACATGTCTACCATGATCCTTCTACTTATAGATTGTCTTGAAAATTCACATAACATGACCTTGTCAAGGGTACAATATGGACATCCTAGATGTCAGGGTGGGAATAACGTGCAAAAAAGGGATGGATGGAGGGGAAGTAAAGTAGAACATTTTCTATTTGACAATTTTATTCATAGGACTATTGATCAATAATTATTTGGCACAAGAAAGAAGAGGTACTCTGGTCTACTCTTTATGGCAAATATATTAAGCATAAACAGTTTTCAAAATATAGACACTTCTCTTTTGATCTGTTTGGACACTATCATCTAGGCACCTTAGGGAAATGTTTTTGGAAGGGGGTAAGAAAAATAGGTATTGGTGATGAGGCTCAAAATTCATAAATGAATGAAAAGGATGTATTGAGTATTTTCTATGAATAAAACATGATGATAAGTGCATGCTGAGGGTACAGATACAAACACAGGGAAAATAAACTCTGCTTTCAAGGAGTTCACATTTTAATAGAGACAGCACATATAAAAGATTTCAGCTTTAAGTTAAATTTTAAAATGCCGTACAATAGCAAAATAGATGGTTATATGTCTTCTTTAAGGTAAGATCCACTAATGAATGTGTGTCTGCTTCTAATGTTGATCAATTTATCAATGCCAAGTATTTGGGTGGTGAGAACTTTCTTTTCTGGGTCTTCAATAGCAATGGTTGCTGAGGAGGTAGGGTTGCAGCACCTGCAGAAGTATTTGCCTGGTGACATCTCTATCAATAAAGCCTATCCCTGAAGACTCAAAAAACTCAAGAAAAGCAACCATTGTGAAAAGTGGGAGCAGAAGCTTGCTTTGTTATTTGTGAAATTTACTTCCATTTGCAAAAATCACGATCCTGGTTTCCTATGCATAAATGTGGTCTCAGACTTGGAAGAAACACAAAAGTTTTCTTCTTGAAGAAAGTTGAAGATGTTTCACATGAAAAAGGGATTAAAATCATTCTCTCACTTCCTGAAAGCAGAGGTAGGAACAGTGCAGAAATGTTGCTAAGATGCAGATGTAGGCTTTTTATAAGAGGAAAACAAAACAAAACAAAAGCTTGCTAACTAGATTTCCCCAAAATCAGAATGGGCTTCTTTGGGACATAGTGCATTCCCATCACTGGAAGTCTTCAGGCAAATACTAGATCACCACTTGTTAAGTAGAGTACAGAAAAAAATCTGTCCCAGGTATGGCTTAGATTAGATGGTCTCTGAAGCCTCTTCAGCCTTTGTATTTTTTTTTTTTTGGTACCATGTGGTACCGAAGTGGTAGAAATAACACATGGATCAAATAAGCTTTAATCTCTTGTCATAAATTGCATAATAAGATTATTTTAAATGACATGGAAAACTTTATTTTGCATTTAAAAACTTCCAAACAGCCTGCATTCTTCTTTAAGCTGTAGGCAGTACTTTGTTTAGCTCAGGCTGGAGAACAAATGTTTCTGTAGAAGGGAAAAGAGTATTTGGGTTTGCCTGGAGGATTTTGTTTGGATTAAGCAGCTGGCAATAGTAAAAATGAAGCTAACGGCCCATACCCTTCCCCAGTCATGTGGACAAGGTTACTGACCCGGCTTTGTTGGATTGATTTCTGCAATGCTTCATAGTTCACCTCACACGGTTTTCTTTGGTCCACTCAGTTCCACTTCAGTGTCCCCTCAGTATGTTCACACATGACAAGTCCAAAGAGGATTTCAAAAGGTTGTATGCAGATTAGCTGTCACTGGCTGGCTCTTCAAATGATTTCTTTTTATTTCTTTTTTTGTTTTTGTTTTGAATTGAATAGAATTTTAATTTATGATTATTCTCTGCTTCTGGATAGAAAAGTCAAGAAGCACAGGGAGAATTGAGACCATAAATATATCTATATATCTATCTATATCTATATATAAGTTTAGCAGAATGTCTAAAGACAAAGATCCCTGGTCTAGGACTCAGAACATGGGTTCTGGTCCCTGCTCTAATATTGAAAAGATAAGTGAAATCTCAGTTTCTTCATTTTAAATAGAAAGAATATGTGGAGTCGGACCAGAATGTCTCCAAAATTCTTTCCACTTCTGACACTCTTAGATTCCCATCCTGGTTTTATGGATATATTTGATTATATTCCATTTGGGGGCTAATGAACTACTTTGTATCACTCAGAGTTGAGCAAAACTCCATGTAAAACAAAGGTTTTAGGAGACTGTCTATTTCTCCTGGGGGTTTACATGGTCAAGTAGATAAAGCCTTCTTAAACCAATCCATGCCTCACCTCACCTTCAGAGTCCTCCCTTTCTCCTGAACTTGTAGCATGCAGCATCCATGTGAGCTCACCCAGCTTACTCTATGTCTTTAAGTTTCATTTTTTTCATTTTTATAATTAGAGGAATAGACAATATGATTTCTAAAGTTCCATCTAGTTCTGAAATGCAATAATAATAATCTTAGATGCTTATTCTCTGCACCACTCATTTGTTAATTAGTCATGGAGCACTAGGGGGAATTTCTAATACTGTATTTTATTGTGATTTAACTTGGCATATATTCATAATTATTTTCTCAACTAGACTTTAATTAATTTGAGGACAGAAATCTCATGTTTCAACTATTTACTTCCCTTAAAAGGCTCTAACATAGTATCTGGTAGAAACTGAGATTTAGATTGCTGGTGTGATTTGCCCAAAGGTTTCCAGTATCTCTTTATATGTTGTCTTCCCCAATATGAATAGGAATATAAGCTTCTTGATGGAATGATTAATCTTGCTTGCTTGTATTTAGCATAATGCCTAACACATAGGGAGCTCTAAATAAGTTCTCTATAATCTATCCATGTATTCATCCAACCATCCATCCATCGATCCATCTATCTATCCATCTATTTATTTAAGGCCATTCAATATACAAGTAACAGTATTAGGATTCAAATCTGTGTCTCCTGACTCCAGATACAGTATTCTTTCTACTATACCATGGTGTTTTATTCACTCTCTATAATCAACAAACATTTTGACCTTATTTTATTGGATTTAAAATGCAGGTCTCATCTGAGGTCCAATTAACTGTATGAATCCAAAATGTTCCCTTCTTTTTCTTTACCTTTAGACATTTGCCTGGTGAGGGGGACAGCAGTTTCGGAAGGAGGCCACAATTAGTATGTCAGTAGCGTGGACTGACAGGCTGTAAAACGACAGTCAGTTTCAGAATCATTTTAAATTAGATGAAGAAAAAAATCCCTTTGGAAATGTAGAGTAATTTCCTCCCCTTATTTATAATTCTGGTGATAGTGCAGTAGAAGAAGAGATGCTTTTTGATACGTAGCTAATCTTAGGTCACAGATTCAGCCAGCTAGTCCAAGATCTGGAGACTTTGAGGGACTTATGGAGCTAAAGAAATACAGATTGTCCTTGGAACTACAAAGGTCCTCAATTAATAGAAGTACCTCTTCAAGAGAGTGTGATGAGATAAAATTGCTAGCTTAGCAACCAATTAGCCCAGAGAAGAGAAAAATGGAAGCAAAGGGCTGTAAGTCCTAGCTTAACCTCTAAATTATAACCCAAGGACACACAGCTTTGGGGCTACTTTTTTTCTCATGATGGTGATGATGATGGTGTTGATAATGATTTTCCCATTTGATGCAACAGTTCTGCACAAATGTATATTTCTATAGGTCTCTGAAGTTTACAAAACATTTTTTGTACAATGACCCTATGTAGAAAGAGTGCAAGTTTTATCTGCTTCATTTATCATGTTGCAGAGTATGGCTGATATTTGGGTTATATGATTATCTACTGCTTGCTCATATATAGGAGAGGCTCCCTGGTAATTGAAGATACTGGGGAAAAAGATTTGCTAAGGATGAAGACTTTCTTTTTGTTCTAGCATTGTCTGTTTGTCTATCTGTCTATCTTCATTTCTGTCTCTTCTCCTCTTTGTCCCACCCCATTGAAAATCCAGGGCTAAGGCCCTTAACAGTTCTTAAATTTCCATTTTCTTTGGAAAAGATTGAGATTTAATGGCTTCTTGGCTGATTCAATCCTGAACCCTGAAACAGATACATTAAAATGCTTCTTTACCTTTTGCTCAGAAAAGTGTCAGAGGAGGTAGTATTCTCATCTCTCATACCTCAAAGTTTACCACCAAACTTTGGCCTTCTGTCTCTGCTGTAGATGGAGAGTGTAGCCACATCTGTGCTATGCATGGATGAGGAAAGTAAGGATCAGTACTTACCCAATGTTTTACAGTTTTGTAAAGTGAGTTCTATCGGTATTGTTTTCTCCCCTTTTCAGATGAGATAGATGAGACTTAATGAGTATAAATGACTTATCCATGATCACATATGCACAGATAGATAGTGTGGTGGATGGAGTGCCAGGCCTGAAGTCAGAAATACTCATTTCCTTGGTTCAAATATGAACCAAGGCCCCAGATACTTATTAGCTGTGTGACTCTGGGTAAGTCACTGAACCTTGTTTGCTTCAGTTCCTCACTTGTAATATGAACTGGAGATGGAAATGGAAAACTACTCTAGTATTCTTACCAAACAAATCCTAACGAATGTCGTGGAGGACTGAATATGACTGAGATGATTGAACAAAAACAAGATCCCCCACTTTTGCAAATAAAGCCAAGGAAAGTGTCTTCTCATTTATTCTTTGAGATCAAGCTTGCTTTTTATAATTTAAAAGCATTTATTTACCATAATTATGTTTTTTTTCATTTACATTGTTTTAATAATTATGTATATATATTTTCCTAGTCCTGCTTATTTCACTTGTCATCAGTTCAAAAGATGATTGCATAAAGCTAATGTAACCAGGGATTCAAGCCTAGGAATTTACATGAAGTTCAACATTTTGCTACTATTCTAGAGAGGGGGGTATTAGTTGAAAGGTGGTCTCTGTCTTTCTCTGTCTCTCTGTCTTGATCTCTGTGTGTCTGTTTCGCTTTCCTCTCTCATTTTAAATAGGATATCTTACTTTCTGGTTTCTGTTGTTGATCAGATTGGATAAATGGGCTAATTCACTATTCAATATTGTGATGATCTTTGCATATTTTGCATTTGATGGAGAGAGAAATCTTTAGATATAGAGTATTTCTTCACTTGAACCCAAAATGAATTTCCTCTAAATCAGAAATATTTAGGGGACATAGATAGACATAATTCTACCTTTTATCTCCTCTGCAGTTGTTGTTCATCCTTCATTTTTGACAATGACCAATGACATCATAGGTGTTGTCTTGAATTGCATGTGAATTGGATTTAAGTGGGGCAGAGTCATGCAGTCATCAGCTTCACTCTCTTGTCCTTGTCATTGACAAATAGTGACTAGACAAAAGTCATGATGACTGGAAATGGCGTAGAATACAATGGATGACCTTGGCAACTTTGATGTCTGACTAAGCTCTAACTATTTCACACTTCACAAAATAGAGGACTTTAAAGCATTTCTGATGAAAAAAAAAATTAGTGCTGAATAGAAAATTTGACTCAACTCTTGTTAAGGGAAGTATCAAAAGATAAACAGTGAAAAGAAATCATGTTATTCAATAACGGTAAGCTGTTCATATTCATACATGAGAAGATAATACTTTTAATCCCTAAGAATTTTATCATTACTAGGGAAGTAATGAGGAATATGCATGCAAAGAAGGCGCAGGAATAAGTTGACACTGATGGATGATATTTAAAAAATAAAAATTTAGGGGTGAAAAAGAAGGATGTCCACGATAGAATGATTTTCAAAAAAGTAGAATTAAGGAGTAGGAAGGAGGGATCAATTAGGAAAAAGGAAAGGAAAAGATAGAATGGGATAAATTGTCTGACATGGAAGGATAGGGGGATTGGCAGACAATGTTTGAACCTTATTCTCATTGGAATTGTCTCAAAGAGGAATGGTAAGCACACTTAGTTGAGTATAGAAATCTATCTTCTTCTACAGAGAAGTATAAGGGAAAAGGGATAAGAGAAAGGGAATGGTGATAGAAGGGATGATCTGTAGGGGGAGGCAGTAGCCAGAAGCAAAACACTTTTGAGAAAGGTCAGGTTGAAAGGAGAGAGAGAGAAGGATAAATGGAGAAAATAGGATGGAGGGAAAAACATTTCCTCACTGAGGAGAGCATGATGGCTAGCCTTATGGCCCCAATATCCTGCTTCATTCAAGAAAAAAATAAAAGTCTCACTTCAGGAGAGGTGGGAAAGATTCCAGAGATATCTATTTACATCTTCCTATGAACTGAATTTAGACAGAACCATGGGAACATAAATGTACATATATACATATACATATATGTATATGTGTTTATATATGTATGTGTGTATACACATACATATATGTATATATATACACATACATGTACATATATATGTATACACACACACAAAAAAAAAAAAACCCTTACCCAGGCAACGCTATAGTACTCTACTTTGAAACTATTAAATGCTTTAAGGCTTGTCAAGGATATACACACACATATATAAAATCTCATTTTATTCTTATGATTACACACACACACACACACACACACACACACACACACACACACACACACACAAACACCTATGAAATCCTGTAAGGTAGATCCTATTACTAGCCTCAATTTATAGAGGAGTAAATCAAGGCTCAGAGAGATTAAATGCTTTTTTTCCCAAGGTTATATTTATTCAGTGTTTGAGGAACGATTTGACCTCAGGTTTTGTGAACTTTAAATCTAAGGATCTATCCATTATACCATCTAGCTGCCATGTTTCTTCTCTATATCTCTTTTTACTTTTTCTTAAAATCTAGTAATATATCATTACATTCAGGTACCACAATTTATTTAGCTTTTCTCTAGATGATGAGCATCTACTTTATTTCCAGTTCTTTGTTACCAAAAAAGTAATATTATAAAGATTTTGGTATCTATATGGTTTTTTATGTCATTGAAGTTTTTGCATACAGTATATGTCTGGCAGGGAACTATCTAAATTAGAGGAATATTTTAGTCCTTAGTTTAATTCCAAAGTACTTTTCAGAATGGTTGTATGCATTGGTAGCTCCATTAATGATTTAGCAATACACTGCTAGTGAAGCTGTGAATTAATCTAATTATTCTGAAAGAAACATCTCAGAATTTTTTTCTTAACATATTTTATTTTATTAAATATTTCCCATTTACATGTAAAAATGTTTAAACTTCTTTTTCAAAAATTGAGTTCCAAATTCTTTTGTTCTTCCCCACTTTCTTTAAGAAGTGAAGCAATTATTATCCATTATATCATTTATACATGTGAAGTCATGAAAAATATATTTACATATTATCCATGTTGCAAAAGAAAATAGACCACCTCCTTCCCTCAATAAGAAAAAAAATCATCAGTTCTTTCTCTTTTTTTGTCATAGGTTCTTTGGATCATTGTCTTGCTCAGAGTAGCTAAATTTTTCACAGTTATTCATCCTTACAATATTGATATTACAGAGCTTTCTGCTTCTGCTTACTGTACTTTGCATCAATTTACATGTCCTCCCAAGTTTTAAATTAAACTAGCCTACTTATTATTTTTATAGTACAAAAGAGTTCTATTGCAATCATATATCACAACTTGTTCAGCCATTCCCCAATTGTTGGGTATTCCCTTGATTTCCAGTTCCTTGCCACCATAAAAAAGAACCATTATAAATATTTTCATACAAATAATTCCATGTTTCTTTTATATAATTATTTGGGATACAATTTTAGGATTGCTGGGTCAAAGGCATGTGCAATTTTATATCCTCTGGGCATAGTTTCAAATTGTTCTCCAGAATCATTGAACTAATTCATATCCTCACCAATAGTTTATCATTGTCTCATTTTTTCCACATCCCCTCCAGCATTTGTCATTTTTCTTTTCTGTCATGTAAACTAATCTGATAGGTGTAAGGTGGTCTCAGAATTGTTTTCATTTTGATTTTTCTCATTAGCAGTGATTTAGAGCATTTTATATGACTATAAATAGTTTTGATGTCTTCTGAAAACTGATGATTACATAATTTTTATACTTATTAATTGGGGAATTGATTTTTTAAAATAATTTTATAATTTGTAATTATTTCATAATTTGTAATTTAAAAAATTAAAATAACATAATAAATCAATAATTTAATAATTCAACAATTTTATATATAACATATAATTCATTATATATTTGAGAAATGAGGCCTTTATTAGAGAAACTTGCTGTAAACTTCCCATTTCCTAAAAGTTTCCTGCTTCCTTCTACTTTGGAGCTATCTAAGTTTTGTTTATGCAATTGCCTTTAAATCTCATGTAATCACAATTATCTATTTTATATTTTGTGATCCTATTCATGTTTTATGGGTCACAAACTTTTCTTCTCTTATTCATAAATCTGACATATTTTCCCTTGCTCCTCATATTTATTTATAATATCACTCATTATGTCTAAGTAATTTTAAAAATTTTGACCTTATTTTAATATAACTGTATACCTGGTTTCTTCCCATCCACTTTTCCAATTTCTAAGCATTTTTGTCAAATACTGAGTTCTTGTTTCCAAAGATTGGCTGTTTGGGTTTATCAAACAATTTCCTACTATGTATTATGTTCCTAATCTATTCCACTGATCTACCTCTCACTTCTTTGACAATACCAGAATATTATGATGATACTGGTTTGTAATACAATTTGAAATCTGGGACTGTTGTTATGCTACCTCCTTTCATATTTTTACATTGATTTCCTTGATATTTTGACCATTTATTTTTTTCAGAGGAATTTTTTTTCTATTCTATGAAATCATTTTTTTTGGGGGTATTTTGATTGGCACAACATGGAATAAGTAAACTAACTTAGGTAGTATTGTCATGTATATCATGTTGACTCTGATCACCCATGAACTATTAATACATTTCTAATTATTTAGAACTCTCTTTATTTGTATGAAGTATTGTATAATTGTGTTCACATAATTTATGAATGTATTTTGACAGGTAGATCCCTAAACATTTTATACTCTCTGCAGTTATTGTAAAATGGTATTTCTCTTCCTATTTTCCCATTGCGTGTAAAGTTCTGTTGTCCCCAGAGACTGCTGATCGCTCTCTGGGAGGAGATCTGCTGTCTCAACTCAATCTCTTGGACAGATTCTTCTTCCTGTAGAGAGCCGCCAACTCTGACCTAGAGTAGAGACTCCTCTCTCTTGCTCAATGTTGCCTCCTTTATCCTCCCAGAGAATGGGCATGGAATAACTCAGGGGCTTCTGGGAAAAATACTTCAACCAATGAACTTGCTCCTCCTAAGCATGCAAACTCCTCCCCAGAAGTTCAAAGGGATAAAACTCCCCCCAAAGTCCGGAACTAGAGAATTGTTAAATACCGATTTAGCACCTAGTAAGAATCTAATATCTCATTATCTCATTAGCACTTAGTAAGAACCTAACAATTGGGTTTTGTTGTTACTATATAGAAATATTGATGATTAGTGTGGCATTATTTTATATCCTCCAAGTTTCCTTGTGAATTACTTTGCTCAGGATTTTAGTTGCTTTTCTAGGATGTTCTAAGTACATCATCATATCATTTGCAAAAAGTGAGTTTTGTTTCCTCATTGTCTGTTTTTATGTCTTGGACATCTTTTTCTTGTATTATTGTTATAAATAGCATTTCTAGAATAATTTGGTGATTATCTAGAATTATTGGTGATTATCAAATCTTTGTTTCATCTCTAATCTTAATAGAAAGGCTTTAAATTTACCTCTTTATAGATAATGTTTGTTCTTGGTTTTAGATAGATATTCCTGACCATTTCCAGAAAGACTCCACTGACTCTAATGTTTTCTAATGTTTGCAATAGGAGAGGTTTCTCATAGCTTAACTTTTCTAAGATTTTATTAATCCCTTAACTTCTTTCTTATTTATTTTATGATTAGACTTACCAAACTCTGAGAGGAGAAAGTTGAAATCCCCAACTAATATAGTTTTGCCTATTTCCTTCTGTAATTCATTTAAATTTTACTTTAAGAATCTGGATGCTGGGGGCAGCTAGGTGGCACAGTCGATAAAGCACCAGCCCTGAATTCAGAAGGACCTGAGTTCAAATTTGGTCTCAGACACTTAACACTTCCTAGCTGTGTGACCCTGGGCAAGTCACTTAACCCCAGCCTAATTAAAAAAAAAAAAAAAAAAAAAAAAAAAAAAAAAGAATCTGGATGCTTTGTCATTTGCTGCATATATTTAATATTGATACTTAGTTTTACTATGTAAATTATTCTTGGTTGTAATCCCAGCTCTTTTGCCTTCTAGAATATTATATTCCACATCCTCTGCTTCTTTAACATAGTAACTGTTAAATCTTGTGTGATTCTCACTGTTACTCCATAACATGAATGGTTTCCTTTTGTCTGTTTCATGTATTTTTTCTTTGACTTGAGAGCTCTGGAATTTTGCTATATGGTTCCAGGACTTGTACTTATAGGTTTCTTTTGGGTTATGGGTTCTATCTTTTAATTTTTATTTTGCCTTCTGATTCTAGAATAGTGGGGCAGTTTTCCTTTATAATTTCTTGAAATATGATATCTAGACTTTTTTATTTGTTTTTTTCATAATGGTAAAAGAGTGGAACAGAAAGGTTTTCCTCCTCCCAGTTTAATTCATGGTAGCCATGCTTTGGATTAATTGTGATCTACATCTTCTGGAAAAAGCAGGAAAAAAATCGTAGAAAAGAGGAACCAGATAATTAAACATGATGAAGAAGGAAACTTGCTTAACTTTTTCTTTAATCAAAGAAAGAGATACTCACATATTTTTTTGAAAAAACATAATTCCAAAATTCCATTTCAGATGTATACTTATCTGTGACTGGGCAAATTACTGAATCATAAAGTCAGTGCTAAACTACATTGATAGAAAGAATTTACTTGTGGGGAGTAAGCTACACCAATAAAATCATAGATCTAGGTTACAAAATATAGAAATTTGACATTCTGTCCTTGGACTGCTTCTTCAATGCTCAGTCTTGGCAGACTGCTGTAAATTTTCTATCAAAAGGCAATTCTGCATCTATACTTGATCATCAAAGAAGTAAGTATAGGAACAAAAATCATTTTAAAATACCAAAGAAATTAATGATTTTTGTAAAGTTTATCAGGTCAGTTTACAATGAGAAGAATTTAAAAATACTTTTAATATCGAGTAGAATGATGGATTCAGAGAATTTTTCTTCTTTTTGCTTTTATTTTAAAAGATAAAACTTCTGCAACATTATTTTAAAAAGTGAGTAGTGGAGAAAAGATATAATTAATAGCCTGTCACATTGAACTAGAAGTATCTTGCTAATGCAGGATACATAAGCTATATTATCTATAATCTCTTATATTTTTAATATGAAATATGCTATAATCTATAAAATTATATTTTATATATTTCTCTAAATGTATTTTGTGAATCTGATCTAGGGATTCTAACAGAATGGCATTTTGTCAACTTCTGAGCATCCAGTATATTGTCAGATCATGTCTTTGGGGTTCCTCTTACAAAAGAAGAGAGAAAAAATCATGTTGATTTCCTATTATTAGAAGTCGAGGTTTATCATCTCTGCATAGTGATTCAATTTGTTTAAAAAATGAAGTCCAGAAAGAGGATTCCAGAAATTGTTATATTTTGAGCTTTGTTACTATCAGTCCTTCAAGAAATCCTGTTATTTCTCCACTCTATATGCAATTTTTGCATTGGAGACCTGAATCTCTCATACTGTTGTTCAATAGTTTTTCAGTCATGTCCATCTCCAACTCCATCATGATCCCATTTGTGGTTTTCTTGGCAAACAGATGAGGAAATAGGTAAAGTGATTTGTCTAGGGTCATATAGCTAGTAAGCATTTGAGGCTGGATTTAAACTCAGGTCTTCCTGACTCTAAGTCTGGTACTCTATTCCTGTGCCACATTTGATTAAAGACTTCTGATGGATTTTTGGAGAGCTAGCTGCTATGAGTGCCTGTACCCATTGTGATGTACACCAGAATGTTGACTTAATAGTTATGGGTCTATGGATCCCCAGAAGAGATGTATATTCTTTTAAAAAAACTTCAAAATTTAGTCTTTATCAGCATATATTTGTGAAGGAATGTATAGGGCAGGACTTCTCATTCTGTAATTCAAGAATTCTTATTTTTGAGAAAAATCACTGTGGAAAAACAAATGGACCTAAAAAGGATTAAAGTTGGGGAGGTTGTTTAATAATCACCTTAATTTGTATTTGCCTTTATAGCTCAAAGTAATTTTATATACATTAATACATTTGATCATCACAACAACCTTGTGGATAGGGTGGTACTGGTATCATTCCCATTTTATAAATAGGGAAATTGAAGCTAAAAGAGCCAAAAGAAAGTTCATATAGTAAGTAATTGACAGAGTTAGATGTTGAGCCTGGGTCTTTTTATTCTTTTTTTTTTTTTTTTTTTTTTTTTGTATGTGAGGTAATTGGGGTTAAATGACTTGCCAAGTACATAGCTAATAAGTGTTAAGTGTCTAAGGTTGGATTTGAATTCCATTCCTCCTGTCTCTAGTGTGGATGCTTTATCTCCTATCTCATCTAGCTGTTTCTTGAACCAATGCCTTTTGACTCTAAATATAGGAGGAATAATTTTGGTATGGTATATGTGCATATATTTGAGAATGGGGCAGAGGGAGTCATTGGGAAGGGGTCAGATGAAGCTCTTTTACCTAACATGGTATTGGCATTTCCTATTTTCAGAAGTGATTTAGTGGTGGGGGCAGGGGAGGAGAAAGGAGCAAGTTATTTAAAAACAGACAACATGTGTTATATTGGAGAGAACTGGTCTCAATCTCAGGTAAACCTGAGCACTTAAATGTTCTTATTTTGAGATATATTTTTGGGTCACCCTGGAAAGGTCATGTAACCACTCAGTGACTTAGTGCTATTCTTACTTGTGCTGGGACTTCTTGTCATTAATGAAATCACAGGTTTAAACCTTCCTCCAAAAATTAAGGAGAAAGAATGACAGCTGTTGTTGAGAATATTGAAGACTAGATGCTTTGACCTCACCAGACTGCTGGGGAAGCCTGTTCAACCCTTCTCAGGAGAATGTTTTTCATTTCTAAAATACAATATTTCATATTACAAAGAAGTCAATTATATTGAAATATAGTAATGAAAAGCTATAAAACTCTGTGAAGTCCAGGTTTAGATATTCTCTTCTAGTGTCATGTTGGGGATTTTCTAGGTTTTATAGTTTTTCCAGAATTAGAGAAACTATTCTTTTCCTCTTCTTGTCATTCTGGGATGACAAATTGTTTCCAGGAATTGTTTCACAATGCTTAGTGACTTACAAGATATAATAACTGGGGTTATTTAGTTATAAAGACTGCATCTCAATGTTGCAGAACTTTATACCTACTTGAGCAAGTTTGAATCTTCCCATCCATCTTTAAAGGACAGTTGAGGCAAATGGTCATCTTCTTTGGTCAATTTGAAATAACATTTAAAAATCAGTATGATATATTTGATAGATCAGTGTGGGTGGGGAATTTCATTGTTGGGAAAATTTAACTGTTTTAATTGTATAATACACACAAGAAAGACAATATCTGTTACACCCCTATGGACTACTCTAACCTGGTAGCTCCCCTTAGAGCTACTCTTAATGCCTGTCTGTCGATGGCACGGCTAGGCCACACTTACCCCTCTTCGGGCACCAACCAGGATCCCATAGAGACAGACCACCAGGAGGTAGAGGTGAAGCGAAAGAGAACTTTATTATTAGATAGCATATATTTATACCCCCCCAAGGATCTGGGGGAAGGGGAAAGTCCTCTAGGAATCTGGCATAATGGGATTGGCCTGAGAAGAAGGAGGGAGGAATGCTAGGCTTTGAGAGCACTAAGGAGGGAGATGTGGTACCTGGAATCAGACACTGCCTCTTGAGGGCTATGCCCCACCTCCACGTAGAACTAGCCTGCATCTCAGAACCTCTCATCCCTCAGATCCTCCCACATGTCTTAAACTGCATTCCTTACTTCTAGAGGCTTTTTAACCCTTACACTATCTTTTAAGGTTAGGGCTCAAGTAAAAGATGACTAATTGACTACTCACATTAATGAATTTTGGCAGCTTTGAGATATTTGGGACTGAGAGGAAGTGATGTTTGTTGAGCTGTTTAGGAAGAGTTTAAATGGGAATTAAAAGACCAGTTACTTGGGTATTTTTTTCTTAAAGAATAGAGATAAGGAGGAGGTTCCATTAATCTTGATTCAGTGTTTGGGGAAGGAGGAATTTTCATAAAGCTCTTTCTTTAGCTTCCAGAATCCCAGTCTGTTAGATTTTTGCTAAGTGCTAAGTTGGTACTTAACAATTCTCTAGCTCAGAATTCACACCTTTAGTTCAAACCTTTAAGGGAGTTTTCACCTTGAAGGAATACTTTAAAGAAGCAAATTCATTGGCTGTAGGAGTTCCCATAAGCACCTGGGAGTACTCACAAGCCCATTCTGTGGGAGAATAAAAAGAGGCAACATTGAGCCTGGAGAGCAGTCTAGACTGGGACATTAAGTTTGGATGGGAGTCTGGATTGAGTCAAAGAGAAGATGCAAGATTTGCAAGTCCAGCAATCCCACACTTTTGGAGGGGAAGGCTCCAGAAGCCTCCCAAGAAACCTGCTCACAGAGCAAAAGATTATACAGAAAAGAAACCTCCTCCAAGAGAAGGATTATAACTTAGAGATGACAGAACTTTACACTAATCTGCTAAACTTAAGATATAGTTTATATCTAGATCACCTCTGCTGTGCGCAAAAGAGTCCTGATTTATTTCTTGCAAGTACTCAATATAACTGTACTTGTGTCCAGTTCTGTCTAAATCTCTCTTCCACTGGACTCCAGCAAATCTGTCTGGACCCCTTCATATGCATTGGTATGACTCAAATATATAATAACTTGTCCCAGTAAAATTATCCTTAATATTGACACCTAATTATTCATCTTCAATAAGATGTGAATGGGTTGACTAGAATTCTGGCACAACACAGATCCTATTAAGATGTCTATACCTTACTTTGAAATTATAATCTTCCCCAAACAAAAGTCTCATCTTTTAGGTTTATTAGGCTACCTAAGTTAACTTTGGTCTATTTTATATGATCAAAGATTTAGAGTTG
Organism: Sminthopsis crassicaudata; assembly: GCF_048593235.1. Classification (NCBI taxonomy): domain Eukaryota; kingdom Metazoa; phylum Chordata; class Mammalia; order Dasyuromorphia; family Dasyuridae; genus Sminthopsis; species Sminthopsis crassicaudata. The sequence continues at coordinate 152,882,225 of NC_133618.1, forward strand.
GGTTCTTAAAAGTCCTTCCTTTAGAGGTCATTTAATTCAATTATTTTATAGATAAGAAAATTGAGGCACAAAGAGGCTGATCATAGAGATCATCTGAAGTAAGATTTGAGCGCTGATTTTCCTGCCTGAAGGTCTAGTGTTTTCTTCACTATAGCAGAAGTTTCTTGTGAACATAGAGAATTGATTGGGAGGCAGGATAACTTTTGAATTTGGTCATAAATGAGCAAAAGAGCCAGATGAAGTGCTTCAGACTGACTCTCAAAAGGAACTTCAAGGGTTATTTGTTGCTATATGATATGATTTTTTAAATTTAAATTTTCATTTCTATATGATTTATACTTTTAAACTTAGCATTCTAACTTCTCTTCCCAGAAATTAATCATTGAACAAAAAATAAAACAGAAGAAGAAGTAATTAATACATTGATAGTTTGGAATTATAGCAGTGTTCCATGTTTATCCTCTCTGGCCTCTGCAATGTAGATGGGAGAGATTTTTTCATATATCTTGAGGGATAAACTTGGTCTTCATAATTTTGTAGTTTTGATTATTTTGTTATTATTCTTTTAATTTACATTGCTGTAATTAGAGGGATGGTTGTTAGGTTCTTACTAAGTGCTAATGAGATAATGAGATATTAGGTTCTTACTAAGTGCTAAGTCAGTACTTCACAATTCTCTAGTTCTGGCCTTTCCTGGGGAAGAGCTTGCATGCTTAGGAGGAGCAAGTTCATTGGTTGAAGTAATTCTTCCCAGAAGCCCTTGCATTATCCCATGCTCATTCTCTGGGAGGATAAAGAGGGTAGCTCTGGAGGAAAAAGGGAGTCTCTGCTCTAGACCAGACTTGAGGCAGCTCTCTGCAGGAAGGGAAATCACTTCTCTGGACCAGAGTTAACGACAACTGTCTGGAGACCAGGACTCTCTACAGGAAGAAGAATCTGTCTGAGAGATTTGAGTTGACACAGCAGATCTCCTCCCAGAGAGTGATTGGCAGCTTCTGGAGACAACTGCATGTTACACTTGACTAATGTGGACATATGATTAATGTGATTGTGAATGTATAATCTATATCATATTTCTTGCTCTTTTGAGAAGGGATGATGAGAAAAAGGGAGGGAGAAAAAGTTAGAATTCAAAATCTTACAAAAGTGAATGTTGAACATATATATTAGGAAGGCTTAAAAGTCTTCTAAATTCAAATAGAAACAAGAGGGCAAGAGAAAAGGGTCGGAGAAGAGATTAACAGAGGGACTCTTGAGGGGTAGACTATATAATAGAAGGGCAAGGCAACAGATAGAAGTAAAACAGAGGAGTTAGGAATGATAGGAAAAAAGTGATACATAGAAACATAAAATAAAGATCAGGAGTAGAATTTAATGTTTAAAAAATCAGGGGTAATAATAATATCTCAGACAAAGTTAAAGCTAAATAGATTTATTCAAAAGAGAAAAATAGAGAAACTACACTATATGTCAGCCATATTAACAATAATGTTTTAGATTTTTTAAAATAATTATACAGTATAAGGTTGGAATATTGCAGTGCTATAGGAAATAAGCTAGTGGATTTAGAAAAACATGGAAAGTCAGATTTATGGAGGGAGATGTTATTCACCTTCAGAGAAATGGAGGAAAAATGGAAACAAGCAGAGTACAACCATACATAGATGCATATGAATGTATATTTGTATATACATATGATTATAGATATTTATATATATATATGTTTGTGTATATACATAGATGTATATATTTGTATACGTGTATGAATATATATGTATATTATGTAATTATTCACATATATAAATAGTAATAAATTGTAGCCTTCTTGGGGGTTGGGTGGGAGAAAGGGGAAAAGCAATAAAGTAAAAAGAACACAGCAGAGAGTAAAAGAAAACCTTCAAGGAGGCAAAGAAAAGATGACAGCTCTGAATACAATATGTAGTAGTTATTACAAAGAGTTTCTTGAAATGTAAATGTATTGCTTTCTATTTTAAATCCTTCTGCTCTGCTGTGCACATGGCAACATTTATTTTCTTTTACCCTTTTTATTTAAATTTAAAGTAAATAAGGTTTAAAATAAATAACTTTTTAAAGAGTAAAAGTCATAATCTGCCTTTACATGTAATTGGAATATTATTAAGTGAAGGGAAAAAAAGATTTCAACAGTGATCCTGGAGAGGAAACTTGCCACATTCAAATATAAGTATTGCTACCAGGAAAGTAGAACAAACTATGTTCAAGGTAACTAACTTTATTTGACTTACATCTTTGAATAATATATACAGAGAAATAAATATAAAATGCATTATTATTTTTTTTTTTGTGGGGAGGACAATTAATAACTGTGGTGATTAGAAAATGCCTCTAGAAAAATCTTTGAAGAGAACTAAGAATTTCCAGAAGTAAAAAGGTATTGAATTCCTAATAAAGGCATGGACATGATGAGGAAACCCCAAAACTCTTAAAACCTCCTTGGACTCTGCCTCAGGGAAGGGACCCCACCCCAAGCACAAACAGTTTCATCCTTATCTAAAAACCCATTGAATTCTATTAAATTCTAATCCTGGCTGAAACTCAAGCCCAAAGTCAATCTGGGACTCCACTCATGAACCCCTTCAGTTTATCCAAAGCCCCTATTATAAAAAGAGCCAAACTGGAGTCCACTCTTTGCAGAGGTCCCAAACATGGCATCCTCACGCCGACCATGTTAAGGATTTCTGCCCATCGGAACCACCCTGGCTCTGGTGTCTTCCTCTCTTTACCTAACATCTTTTAACCTTACTTCCAAACCCCATAATAAACCTTTTTTATCAATCTAGCTTTTCGGGTCTGTAAATTCCTTTACAGGGGACTATTGTGCGGCTATTAGACCTCATTTAACTCTGTATCCTTGTGTCCAATTGTCCAAAGTACTCAATTTAAATTAATAGGTTATTTATTGAGTACCTTGGACAATTGCCATACCACCACCCATTATTCTTCCTTCTCCCCATCAATCTCCAAGTTCTATTGGTTCTCACACTCACAGTCCACTTTTTTCCATTGGATCTCCACTCTTCTCATCTTCTTCCACTAATACTACTACAATTATCTACTAATTGTTGTCCTTGAATCCACACTCCACCCTCTCCAATGCAACTTCTACACAACTTGCAAATCAGATATCCTGGTGCACAAGTCAGTGTGACTTTGTCATTCCCTTGTTCAAGAAGATTCATTGATTTTATTTGGCCTAAGATAAAAACCAAACTCCATTCTTTGGAATTTCATCTGTGTAGTTTGGCTACAGTATATTTTTTCAAATTATTTCAAATTATTCCTATTTATTCATTCTATATTTTAGCTAATTTGACTCACTTGTTGTTTCCCATATATATCACTGTATTTCCTGTGTCTGATGAGAACTAGATAAGGGGCACCTAAATGAAATTAGGTTTAATTGATATCTAGTAGCAGGTTTAGGGTACAGGGAGTAAAATAGAGCTTCCCTGCAACCCTTTGGATTTGGCACAAGGATATAAAGTTAAATAAGGTCTAGTAGCGGCGCAAGAATCAGTTAGCATTATTTAAAGGATACTGTTCATTCAATTCTATTTGTTTTGCTATAATATACTCTCTCCAAGATTTAAAAAAAATAACCATCAATGCTAAATTTATATTTTAGAGTATTATCTTTGTATGCATCTATTTGTTAATAGCTAGCTATCTATGTTCTTATACTTTTTCCAAATGATTACTAATATCATATGACTTTGGTGTGCAAAAGCTCAAGAATCCCTGTCAAACCTCTCACTTCACTGTGTTCACATTAAACCCCAAGATGTTTCAGTCGAATTGCTTACAGATGGTGTAGTAATGAGCAGTCTGCAGCAATATCCTTCTCCATTCAACACACCCTAATTATATCACAATATTGCCCCAAATGTGTATTATTTTCATTTCCTTCTGCAGAGACCCAACATACAATGTACAGGCAGAAGGACACTTACGAAAAAAATGATAATTTGTTGAGGAGATGGAGCCATGTGCATTTGAATTCCTTTCATAAAGAATTGGTGCCTTGCTAAAGGCATAGAAAATAACTTAAATTTTTAAAAAGCTATTTGTGTAAATAGTACCATCTGGTGGACTCAAGATATGGAGATTTCAACAAGATTTCAGTGTCATTTAGCTTTTAAAAATTAAAATATTAGTCATAAGAGTGGTGTAATTCTCTTTAGAAAAATTCATCAAGCATTTTTAGCCTGTTTTACACAAAATGGTCAGCTCAATCAAATAATTTTTGACTGTTTTTTCCTCTTTTTACCAGCTCATAATTAACTCATTGTTTTTGAGAAGATGGATATGCTTTTAAAGTTTATCTGATGATTGGAAAGTAATCTACAAAAATGATGGTGCTGCTTTAATTCTGAATGCTTTGCCCTACTATCTCCAGTGCTATTACAATGCTTGACAAATAAAAGGTGCTTGATGATGCTTGTGATGTGACTTGTTGACTCTCTATAAAAGTTTACTCTCATGTGGGAAGAAAATCACTTGTAATGTACCTGCCTTATCACTTTGGCAAGTGGCTTATGCATTGTATTCTATTAAAAAAAAAAAAAAAAAGAAAGTAAAAAGGAAAGGTACCATTTATGCTTCATCAACTTTCCTAATATTGGGATTAGCTCTTTATCTTCCCTACATTGAAATTTTGGAGGCAGGCAATCTAATTTATTATTATGTGACATAGTATGATTAGAGGGACATAGAAAAGACCCAGTTATTTTATATTATATTCATAATATCTTACAGTAGAAATATATTCCACTGGGTTAAAAAGTTTTCTTTTAAAACTAAATATTGAGTTTAAAAGTTAAGACAATATGCTAATTGTACCTGCCTTTTGTTCTTTTGCATAACAATTTAATCTGATGGATTGATTTAAATATTCTAAGAGATTGGGAGAGAGATGAGGGAGAAAGAAAGGAAGAAGTAATTTAAGTTTATGAGACATAGTAAGTGTATAAACTTAAATCAACTTCTGGAGTAGGGAAATCTGGGCAGTTAGGGGCAACTGGAGAGAATGGGACTGTTGGTAGGTTGAGTGAGCACAGAACAGGGAGAGTGAAGCCTGTAGAAGATACTTTTCACCTGTGTATTAGTGATCAGAAACTTTTTGCTGGAATTACATAGAGAATGATTGACTGGGACATATGAGAATTATTAAATTCAACTGTCTGACACTAGCTGCTAAGAGAGAGACTTTCTTAATAACAAAATTATCAGTGAAGAAGAGGACCACATATAGGAAGATGATGTTGCAAATGAAACACTGATTTAGGAAGAAATTTGGATCTTGCCACCCTTTCAAATAGTTGCTGTGTTGCTCTGATAGTGAAAATTAAAAGTGAATTTTAATGTCATCAAACTCACTTTCTAGAAGGAGTAAAATGAATTATTTGAATATTAGGATTTTTGTATTTTTTTAAGTATACCTTTGAATCTTTTCTGGCTTATTCCCTTTCTTTATAGTTAAATAAGGGCTGTTCAATAAATGAGTGCCTCATTGAGTGTCTCAGTGGGAGGAAACCATGTTAGCCATTTTGGAAAGACAATAACATGAATCATACCTAAAATTTCCTGAAGAAATTCAAGTAAAGGCAGAATTAGATAAAGAACCTGACACTTCAGTGGGACAAAATCCCCCAAAGCTGGACCTAAGTCAATAAATTTTCAATCTATTTTGGGGTTCTCTTGGGCTATCTACCATTTTGTTGACAGAAATTCTTGTTTAGTATGAGCCTTTTTTTTAATGTATTCCTCTGAATGTTAGTTTCATCAACTTGTCCCAGAAACAAAATTGGAGTTGCAAAAAATGGCCACATAAAATGCCAAAGATTCCCTAAAACATGGGGCCATTCTCCATTTCCAGCTTTATCTCATGTAAATTACTACACTTTATGCTCTAATCAAATTGCTATGAATTTTTGTCTCCATACCTTGTATGCTCTCTTATCCCATCTTTCTTTGTTGAACCCTGTTAAATTTAAGCAACACTACTAAATTCTAGTTAAATATAATTTCCTGTAGGGAGTTTTCCTTGATCTTTCTTATTAGTAATAATCTTTCTGATATCACATAATACTTTGTTCTGAATTCTTCTAATGTATGTGTTATGTAATGTTATATTCAAATTTTTTTATTGTTTGTTGCTTTATCCTTTGAATATATTGTAGGTTCTCTCAGGAGATCAATGTCTTATCTAGACTTTCTCTCCTTCAGGACCATGCAGTCCTCTGCATACAATAGGAGCTGAACGGAAGAATGAAAACTTTCTCCAGATGCTATAGCTTATTGGATCTTTTGGGAACATTTAGTTTAGAGCTTTAGTTTAGTCTATTTTTTTCCAGGGCCAATATTTGATCTTAGTTATCCTTCAGCATTTTCTGAAAGTAGAAAACAGGGTTCTGTTGTATGATGTATTGTCTGAGAAACTTTCTAAGTAGAGGGTAGCAAGAAGTCTGCTGGTGGGTAATCCTATTCTTGCTAATACTTTCCTTGCAGCTTAAAGGCTAATCTTTTACTTTTGGTCCCAGAGAAAGCATTACTCCTTTAGAATCTATAATAAATCCAGAGCTCAGAAAGACTGCTTTCTTTTCTGTGCAGTTCAATTTGTGAAATTCCAGACTAAACCAAGCTTTAAATTAATTTTAAGTAAGAAACTTCTTGAGCTTGTGGATGGGGAAATCTAGACATCAGACATTTGGAATTGGAAAGTAAAGTGATAAGGCTTTTCCAAGTACATTTGTGTGTGGGATGGGGATCTTCCCCCCATATATATGTTATCTCATTTTATCCTGGGAAATAGGTGCTATTATTATTCTTTTATTATTCTCATTTTACAGTTGAGGAAACTAAGATAAAGAAAGGATAAATGACATAGCTATAAAAGTCAGGTGGTAGATTTGAACTCAAAACTTTTTAATTCTAGAGTCAGAATTCTTTCCACTGAACCACCCAGCCACTCCCAATTTAAAGATGTAGATGGGACCCTCTCCCTGCGAAAAAAGCTGTGTCTATTCTGTAGGAGTGTATAAGTCCATTACTCATACAACACATAAAATGAAGTTAAAAATGAGGATGGGGTAGGTACAAGTACATGGGGAATAATGTAGGATTGAGGCACAGAGAGAAATGAAAAATTAAATATGACTGGTTTGGTGGCTCTTCTTTAAACTGTAGGTTTCAGGATTTTGTAAGGGTGGAGGAATCTTCCAGGGGAAGGCTGCTGGACATGGTTGTGAGAATAAAGACTTAAACTTTTAGGAGTAAATTATTCACAGAACATCTATAGCTATGTTTTCTTTACTTCGCAAAAGATTTCCACTTAGCCATATGTACTATGGATAACTAGCAAAGTCATATGGGAGATCTAGCCATTAACCATATGCTTTCTTAACTTGAAAAGTTTTTAAAAATAAAAGCAAACAAAACAAAATTTCAGGAGGGGAGAAAAACTTTCTTCCAAGTGACCCTGTTAAAAATTGTTTCTTTCCCATTAGCTTTTGTGCTCTATTAAAAGCATTACAGGTATCACTGAGCAAATTAAAGGACAGACTTACTTTTTTTCTGAATACACATGTGCCAAAAGTCAACTCTGTGCTATCCTCTGCATACAGAAAAGTAATTAAATATACCACAAATAGTATCACAGAGGACCTCTTGAAAAAGAGGCCCAATTGCTCTCATTCTCCTATGTCTCCTATATATATATATCTGTCAGCTAGAAGTACTCTGGGAATAAGAATCTGTGAAATTAATCCACAAATGCTGATGATTCAAATCCAAAGAAAAAAGAATCCCTATTACAGGAAAGCTCTATAGAGGAAATCTTTACTTTTCAGAGAGAGCTGAGGACTGAGAGTGGGTACACAATATTCAAGATCTAGATTCTAAGTGTAAAACAACACAACAGGGAAACTGTAAATCAGATGGCTAAATTTGTAAAGATATAAATGACTCCAATCAGAGAGCTAAGGAGCAACAGGGTTAAGTAGGGAAGATCAGAAAGATAAGAGATGAGGTATATTATCAGGTAGGAAGTTCTGTGAAACAGGACCTTTCAAAGTACATCTTTAGGGCCAATAATGTTTTGTATTTTTAGAGTTCTTTTGGCTCTTTTAAAATTGCTTCTATGCTTTTTGTTATTATAAACTTAAAATTCTCAATAAATGCTAAATATGGAATAAATCTCTAAATAACACTTAACTTAAAATTATTTTCATTTCTATTAAGAAAAATCATAACTCATTAATTAAAATAAGAACAATAATATTGTAGTTGTGCCACATCCATCCATATATTCATAAAGACTCCTTGCCCTTGGATGGGGGCCAACAGTCTGAATGCAGCTCTTATCTGCTAACTTTGATGTTTTCCATATTTCTTTGTAGTATTCATATTTATCATTTTTAATGGTTTCATAGAAATCTATTACATTAACATGGTATAATTTATTTGCATTCCACAATTGTTGAGCCAAGAGGATGAGGTTGAATTTTTGCCTTTATCTTATGGATCTGGACTCCCTGGTGAGTTCTGAATTGCTTCCTCTGCTTTGTCTCTATACTACAAACCTATACCTTGCATATATCAAAAGGTACATTATTAGTTCCTCCTTCTCTACTCCCTGATATTATTCATATATATGTGAATATGGTTATAAAAGAATCTTTCTTCATTGAGCTCTTGTTAAGAAGCTCTTTGGGATGAAACAGAGGTATATAATTTTTCACCCTGGATGTCAGTGCAACAGCATCTCAAGGAAAATATGTGCACAGATATATGTGTTTTTTCCATCTAAAAAATACCTGCACTACCAAATATCAACTTGTATTCATATCTTTCATAAGTCTCTCTAAAGCAACTCGAAGACATGAGATTTAAGAGTTTTCCAAAGCATTCATTCTCAATTTAATTACCATATTGCTGGCAAGAAAATAAGAATGCACAGTCCTCAGTTAGATTTACTTATGAGAAATGCAAAATTCCATGTATTCTGTTTATTTTGACTAATTTCCTAAAGCCATAAAAGAAAATATATTTCTGTCCTGTTGTCACATAAAGACAATTTAATGTTCTTCCACAAATGGGAAGGATGTTAGAATAGAGATGGGAGGCAGGAAGGTTAGAAGGTGAGAATTCACAAGAAATTATTGAGTCAAGATGTTCGTTATTATAGAGTTGATCAGAGCTTTTTATTGAAAATATAAAGGGAAATGAGTTAGTTTAAATGTGGATGAATTAGTTTGAATTTTTCCCCAACTGCACCTTGCAAGAATACAAACAGCAGAGTATATACTTAACTATGACTGTCAATTCCTCCAATTCACAGCAAGGATTCCTAGGAAAGATTAACCCAAAACACCCCTTCCTTCCACCCCAACCCCTGTTGTAACCAGAGCAGTATAAGGGAGTTGTGGAGTAAAGGGCAGAGTGTTGAACTTACAATAAATTGTATTCTTCAACCTCCATTTCTTAGAACAAATAGTGCTTATACCTTAATTTCTTAACTTGGGGTCCTTTAATATGTTTTTAATATTTTTACAACTATGGCAATGTAATTTATTTCATATTTTTCTTTGAGGCTTTGCATATAAGGTTTTTGCAACTTTTCTGAGTTTGTGTTTTGATCTTGTCTGTTACCATAGTAGCTTACTATGATCAGATACTTTTTCCCCCTCATTTTCCAGCCTATTTTGTTACTTTGAAAGTTGGGCTTTTAAAAGTTGGGCTCTTGGGATGGAGATATACAGAAAACATACAAAGTAATATTAAAGGAGAAAGAGTAACTGAAAGTAAATGGGAGTAGGGAAAAAAACCTTATGTCGAATATGATACTTGTGTTGGCCCTTGAAGAAAATTGAGGACACATAGTCATGGGACACAGTCAAGATAAAGAAACAGAACTGGCAGAGATTGAATGAATAAAATATTTATCAAAAGATTACCATGTACAAAGCATTATGCTAAATACTAAGGATACAAAGAGAAAAATATGGCAGTCTCTGCTTTTAAAGAGTTCTAATATTAGGTGGGGTTGTTGTTTATCCTTTGTTTTTGAAGAGGACCAATGATATCATGGGATGATGTTTTGATTTGTGTGTGAAATGGACTTAAGTGAGATAGAGTTGCACAAACTCTGACTCCAAAGTCATCAGAGCCCAATGGCAAGGTAAAAATCAAGATAGCTCAGGATGCATTGGATCTTGATATCTTCAGTGTCTGATCAAGCTATAAAATTTCAAGGTACCACACTTTCATGGACTGTTGGAATAAATTGTTCACCTCCATCTATTCCCCTGGGGAAGTCTTCACGTGCTTGGGTTAGATGTCTTTCTAATTCACCAAAGTATTGGAGGTCTGCCAGTTATCCTATAGGGAATACAACTCACATGAAAGATTTCAACTATGAATCACATAGGAAATTTTCATGGTCCTGATGGTGAAGGGCAAAGTAGATGGTAAGTGGTGAGTCCCTCCTCTGTTATGTTGAGGAGTTTACATTTTCTCTGGAAGATATGCTTTGTAAACATACAAATATACATGGTAATTTAAAGAAAATGAGAAAATAGAATACAAATATGTGGTCGAATTCTGCTATAGTACTGGACTTGGGAAAGGGCAACAATCACACTTATTCTATATATTTTCTCTGCTGTAATGTGAGAAATATGCCACATATCTTAATATACATAGGAAATATAATTTGTGTCATAGCATAACAAAATCTGTCATACAGTAAAGTGCCGTATAATCAGGTTTTGCTATGTAATTTATGCAAATCTGCACTATTGCTTTGTAAACAACTGCACTGAGATACAGTTAAGGTTTGCAGAGAAAGTCATCTTTATTTCCCTTACTAGTTTTTCTTTTATCTATGTAATTCCTTCATTGTGTTCTTCCTTTGATTTTCCCAGTTTTCACAGTGTGGATATTTTTAGTGGAAATGAAATTAAAGAAAAGGTGTTAACATTTACTTTGCCTCTGCACACTAAGGACAATGGAGTTGTTCCATTTGAACAGTCCCTGAAGCTTTCCATATATGTTCTGTCCTCTAATAGAAAGGGTGCTTTTTGAAAGCAAAGGCTGTCTTGCTTTTTCTCTTTGCATCTTTAGTTAGCTCAATGGTTTGTTTGTAATAAACACCTAAAATATTTGATTTATTCATTCTCCAAGTTTAAATTCTACAATTGGAGATAAGGAAACAATTGTCAGCAGATGGAGAAGGGCAGGTGCTTATAGCAATCTGTCCTTTACCCCTTCCCCCTCTCCTTGACCCCTATATTTTTTATCTTAGTTACAGTGACTTATGGCATAGCCTCACTAATTTAGGGCAAGGTAGCAGCAATGGGAACCTGCCCATCCTAGATTTATTAATGAAGTAATCTTGTTGATGAAGCATTAGGTTCCTAAGACCAGTCCTTTAGAACTGGCAGGGATCTTAGATTCCCCTCATTTTATTCTGTTTGTTTAGCAATGGAATCTCCCTGTCTAATCAAGGTTGGAAGTGCAAAGGCCACTGATCCTACTACTGACTCGTTTGTGAACTTTGACTTGTTCTAGTTCCAATCAAGGTTGATTCCCCTTTAGGTAATTTAGTGGCATTCTTGCTCCTTGGGACTCCTCTTAATACAGAAGCTGAATTGTCTTATTACTCTGCCGTTCAGAATTCTTGAGCAAAAAGAAATGCACCAGTCAGTGTTCCCAGAAGCAAGGATTACAATGTGTACTACTATACCCCTTCATTTTAGAAATTATAGAATTGAAGCCAGAGGGGGAAGAAGAAAAGGAACAAAAAGGGAATAAGTTTTTACATAGCACCTACCCAGGCACTGTTCTTCGTTTGTGTCTTTGTGTGTATATTCCTATAATAACCAATTCCTATACACACGACACAAATTTAGGTGACCTTAATTTGATACAATCCATCTGGCTGGAATTCTACTCCTGTCTTCATCTAGCCTTGATTGTGACATTGTCTTATTGGGGGCAGGCTCCACCTTAGGGTCACTTTTTTGAAATAGAAAAAAAAATCTCTTTGTCATTGGTGATTACTCTATTTTTCAAATCCTGGTAATGGGGGAATTCATGATAGAAGAGTCAATCTCTTAGCATTAAATAAATGCATTATGGGGCAGCTAGGTGGCGCAATGGATAGAGCACCAGCCCTGAATTTAGGAGTTCAAATCTGGTCTCACTGGTGACCCTGGGCAAGTCACTTAACCCCAGCCTCAAGAAAAATAAATAAATAAATAAATGCATTATTAATAAGCATTTAATAAATAAGCATTAAATAAAATTCTAAAGTAGACAATAGGGCAGCAATCTTGGAGTCAGGAGTACATGAGGTCAAATCTGACCCCAGACACTTACTACCTCTGTGACCCTAGGCAAGCCACTTAACCCAGATTGCTCTGCAAATTCTATCCCCCCCCAATCAAGCCAAAATAAACAACTCTCCTTCCCAAAATAAAACAGAAATAGGATAGAGAAATATGGTAGGTGAAAGCAAGATGAAGGTTAGCAGAAAGCTATTTTTTTCTGAACTCAAAGAAATTTGTAGTTTTCCCATTTTGGGATTGAATGAGGCATCTTTTGGTCACACTCAATCTAAGTGCAATAAAATTTGTGACTTTACTGCTTGCCCAAAAAAATAGATTGAGAACAAAAGACTCCCAAGGTTGCTTAGCTATCAGGTACTAAAAACTCTTAGGTAACATTTTCATGAGTTAAAATTAGAAGCTGTGAGAATGAATAATTTCCTTTTAGCTACATGGACCAAGGGGCAAATATATTTTCTTGATTTTGCCAAAGAACCATAGGTTTGTAATGATCTTCCCTGAGATAGATAGTATTATGTATTGTAGAGATCAGTGAGCTTATATTTACTAAGATCTAGATTTAAAACTCACCTTAAACATTTTTTAGTTTTCTCACTCTGGTCAAGTCATCTAAGCTTTCTAACATTCCACTTTCTCCTACCTCAAAAATAGCATCCATTAGCACCAGCTGACTTTTTTTGTGTGTGTGTGTAATTTTTTTCTTTTTTAACAAATACAAAATGAGAAAAAAAGATTGCAGACTATGAGAAGATTTAATATAAAAATAAATATTAATTTCCAGAAAACCTAAATAATAAATACTACATGTAATTTTGAAAGCTGTCCAGCTTTTTTTGTTTTTGTTTGTTTGTTTCTTTGTTGGTTTTCTTTTGTTCTATACTGTGCACATTTTACTTAATTTTTCTTTCTCTCTTACTCCATCACCCCAAAGAAGGCTATAATTCAGTGTGGATACATATACATCAATATCTATAAACCTATACAAAATACAGATACACACATGCACACATATATGTAAGACTACACTATGCTTATTTTATCCTATAATCTATTTCTCAGAAAATGGATAGTATTTTCTTTCATAAACCTGTCTTTCTATATTTTTCTGAACTACCCAACTCATCATTCTCTACACCACAGTAACATTGCAGTGCAATCATATCCTATCTGAGAGACTGTCTTTGTAAGTAATTCTCTCCAATTTTCCTCCTTTCTATTCTTGACTACATAGGCTTTATTTATACAATAATATTTTAATTTAAAATAATCAATATTATTCTTTTTATACTTCAACAGTATTCTTATAATATTGTTTAAGACCTGATACTGCTGAATCTCCTTATTTTACATTTCTCCTCCCCATCCCCCATTTCTTTTGTTTTTCTAGATGAAGTTTGTTAATGTTTTTAATTCAGAAAAAAAAATTAGTAATAATTTAATTGGCATAATGTTGAATAAATAGATTAGTTGGATGAAATTGTCACTTAAAATTATAATGGCTTTGCCTACACATGAACATTAAATATTGCTTCAATTAATTAGGCCTGAGTTTATTTGTATATAAATTATTTTATATCTATGTTCACATAATTTCTGGGTCTATTTTGTCAGATTTATGCTTAGGTATTTTGTGCTGTCTAGGTATTTTACATGATCTAAATGGTCTAAAACAACATTAAATTATATTGCTGATACATATTGTAGTTTCTCTATTTTTCATTCTTTTTAACTTTAACTTTGTCTGAGATCATAATCACCATCCTTGCTTTTTTATATGACAAATTCCACTCTTGCACTCTATTTTATTTTTGTATATATCATTTTTATAATGTTTCCTGAAGGCAACCTATTATTGAATTCAAATTTTAAATCTGTTATTTCCATTTTAAGGGTAATTTCTTCCCAATCACATTTTAAGCTGCAATTACTTGTGTATTTTCCTCCTTCCTATTTTTCCTTACTATTCTTGTCAGCCTATCCTCCCATCCTTTTTCCTTCCTCCCTCCTCTGCTTTACTTGTACCCATTATCTTGCCCATGTATTCCTTAGCCTACCTATCCCTCTAAAAGTCCCTCTGTTATCTTTTCCCTGACCCTATGATTTTGTCCTTTTATTTCTTTCTGAATTTAGAAGACTTGTATATCCTTCTACATACACACTCACACACACATAGACAGAGACATATAAACACACACCAACCATATTTGCTTTTTAACACATTCCCGATAAGAGTAAAGTTCTAATACTACCTGACCCACTGGCCCACTAGCTTCTTTTGTATCAATTGTTTTTTTTATGTGGCTCATTTGTATAATTTCTTCTTTTTTATCTCTCTTACATAATTTTTTAGAATCATCCCCATCATACTCAGTTCAGCCCATGCCTTTCTTTCAAGCTAACCAAATAATGATGACAATCATAAGAGAACTATTAATATCTTCACACATACAGAGTAAACAAATTGACCTTATTGAGTCTCTTATAGTTGGTCTTTAAATTTACTTTATATTCTTCCTAGATGTTATATGTTGAATTTTCCTTAAGTTCTGGGATTTTTGTCACAAAACCCCAAAAGTCTTTGAGTTTGTTAAATGTTCACTTTTTTTTCCTAATCAGAGTTATACTTAACTTTGCTGGGTAAATTATCCTTTGTCATAACCCCAGATCTTTTGCTTTTTGGAATATAATATTCCAAGATCTATACTTTAACGTAATTGCTGCTAGATCTTGTATTATTGTACTTTTAACTTATTGATATTTTTCTTGTTGCTTTTGAATGAACTGTACTGTGAAAGCTGTCTCCAAAGATGGAGACTGTGTTCTAAAGACTTAGTGAATGTGGGCTGTATCCCAGAGCCAGGTTTCTTTCTCCAGAGATCATGTGGTTTACAAGGAGTGGGATCTTTTCTTTGGGAGACTAAGTTGGGACCACCTTGGCATTAACTCCCATAGAAGATAATTTAGTAATCCTAAAGATATAGTTGAGTGAGAAATTTTTTTCTCATTTATGATTTAGAATGTGAGATCATTTGTTCTGACTAATCAAGGCAAAAATCCAGCCTACAGGGAGTGTTAGCCCAGGCCCCTATATAATTCTTGTCTGTTAACTGGGCCTCTCCTTTCCTTGTCTAACTGCTTGTTGGGAGGGACAACACTTTCTCTCGAGATTGTAATAAAATTCTTTTCTGCTTTTACTTTGAGAAATATCCTTGATTTATTTGAGCTGGTGGTCTTGTTACACATGCTTTCAATATTTTCTCCTTAACATGAGAGCTTTGAAAATTGGTTATGATATTCCTATAAGTTTTCTGCCTTGAATCTCTTTTGGATGATGGTTTGTTGGATTTTTAGTATTTCTACTGTCTTCTTATTCTAGAACTTCAAGGCAATTTTCCTTGGTGACTTCTTTTAATATTGTATCAAGATTCTTTTTTATTTAATTTATTTTTTCTCTTTCTTAGCCTCTTCTTTCTTTCTCTGTCTCTGTCTCTGTCTGTCTGTCTGTCTGTCTCTGTCTGTCTCTCTTTCTGTCTCTGTCTCTATCTCTGTCTCTGTCTCTCTCTTTCCTTTTTTTCTTCCTTTTTTCTGTCCTTTAGTTTATATTGTCACCATGGTATATATTGGTTATTCTAGTTCTACTTACTTTGCTGAGATTCATTGAAGAGTTCCTATGCTTACATTATCATGCCTCATTAGAATGCAAAAACTCCTGAAGGGTGGGCCTGTTTATTTTGCTTTATTTGAATCTGCAGTCCTTAGCATCTCACTCAGAATGAAGAACTTAACAAATACTTTCTCTATCCTTTTTCTTTTAGATATTTTCTTTGATGTTTTCTCCACTTATCCTAAACATTAGTATAATTTTTTATTATAAATTTTTATTTATAAGATATTTGCATGGATAATTTTTCAGCATTGACAATGCAAAACCTTTTGTTCCAATTTTTCCCCTCCTTACCCTCACCTCCTTCCTCAGATGGCAGGTTGACCAATACATATTAAATATCTTAAAGTATATGTTAAATACAATATATCTATATATGTCCATACAGTTATTTTGCTGCACAAAAAGAATCAGACTTTGAAATAGTATACAATTAACCTGTGAAGGTGGACAAAAATAGAGAGATTGGGAATTCTATGTATTGGTTCGTACTCATTTCCCAGAGTCCTTTCGCTGGGTGTAGCTGGTTCAATTCATTACTGCTCTATTGGAACTGATTTGGTTTATCTCATTGTTGAAGAGGGCCACGTCCATCAGAATTGATCATCATGTAGTTATTATTAAAGTATATAATGATCTCCTGGTCCTGCTCATTTCACTCAGCATCAGTTCATTTAAGTCTCTCCAGGCCTTTCTGAAATCATCCTGCTGGTCATTTCTTACAGAATAATAATATTCAATAACATTCATATACTGCAATTTATTCAACCATTCTCCAATTGATGGACATCCACTCAGTTTCTAGTCACAAAGAGGGCTGACACAAACATTCTTGCACATACAGGTCCCTTTCCCTTCTTTAAGATCTCTTTGGGATATAAGCCCAGTAGTATCACTGCTGGATCAAAGGATATGCACAGTTTGATAAGTTTTTGAGCATAGTTCCAAATTGCTCTGGAGAATGGCTGGATATATTCACAATTCCATCAACAATGTATCAGTGTCCCAGTTTTCCCACCTCCCCTCCAACATTCATCAATTTCTTTCCCTGTCATTCTAGCCAATCTGAGAGGTGTGTAGTGCTATCTCAGAGTTGTCTTAATTTGCATTTCTTTAATTAATAATGACTTGCAGCATCTTTTCATATGGCTAGAAATAGCTTCAATTTCTCCATATGAGAATTATCTGTTCATATCCTTTGACCATTTATCAATTGGAGAATGGCTTGATTTCTTATAAATTAGAGTCAATTCTCTATATATTTTGGAAATGAGGCCTTTATCAGAACCTTTGACTGTAAAAATGTTTTCCCAGTTTATTGCTTCTCTTTTTATCTTGTTTGCATTAGTTTTGTTTGTACAAAAACTTTTCAATTCGATATAATTAAAATTTTCTATTTTGTGATCAATAATGATTTCTAGTTCTTTGGTCATAAATTCCTTCCTCCTCCACAGGTCTGAGAGGTAAACTATCCTATGTTCTTCTAATTTATTTATAATCTCATTCTTTATGCCTAGATCATGAACTCATTTTGACCTTATCTTGGTGTACAGTGTTAAGTGTGGGTTAATGCTTAGTTTCTGCCATATTAATTTCCAATTTTCCCAGTAGTTTTTGTCAAACAGTGAATTCTTATCCCAAAAGCTGGGGTCTTTGGGTTTGTCAAACACTAGATTATTAAAGTTATTGATTATTTTGTGCTTTGAATCTAACCTATTCCACTGATCAATTAGTCTATTTCTTAGCCAATACCAAATGATTTTGGTAACCACTGCTCTATAATATACGTTGAGATCTGCTACAGCTAAGTAACCTCCATTGAATTTTTTTTCATTAATTCCCTTGCAATTTTTGACCTTTTGTTTTTCCATACGAACATTGTTGTTATTTTTTTTAGGTCATTAAAATACTTTTTTGGGAGTCTGATTGGTATAGTGATAGATAAATAGATTAGTTTGGGTAGTATTGTCATCTTTATTATATTTGCTTGCCCTATTGAAGAACATTTAATATTTTTCCAATTGCTTAGATCTGACTTTATTTGTGTTGAAAGTGTTTTGTAGTTTTGCTCATATAGTTCATGATTTTCCCTTAGCAGATAGATTTCCAAATGTTTTATATTGTCAGTAGTTACTTTAAATGGAATTTTTCTTTGTAACTCTAACTGTTGGATTTTGTTAGTGATATATAAGAATGCCGATGACTTATATGGGTTTATTTTGTATCCTGTGACTTTGCTAAAAATGTGGATTATTTCTAATAGCTTTTTAATAGAATCTCTGGGGTTCTGTAAGTATACCATCATATCATCTGCAAAGAGTAATAATTTGGTTTTCTCTTTACCTACTCTAATTCCTTTAATCTCTTTCTCAACTCATTGCCGAAACTAGCATTTCTAATACAACATTGAATAGTAATGGTGATAGTAGGCAATCTTGTTTCACTCCTGATCTTATTGGGAATAGTTCCAGTTTATCTCCATTACATATGATGCTTAATGATGATTTTAAATAGCTGCTATTGGTTATTTTAAGGAAAAGTCCATTTATTCCTATACTTTCAAGTGTTTTTTAATAGGATTGGATGTTGGATTTTATCAAATGCTTTTTCTGCCTCTGTTGAGATGATTATATAGTTTTTGTTAATTTGGATATTGATATTGTCAATTATATTAATAGTTTGCCTAATATTGAACCAGCCTTTCATTCCTGGTATAAATCCTACTTGGTCATGGTGCATTATCCTGGAGATGATTTTCTGTAGTCTGTTTGCTAATATTTTATTTAAGATTTTAACATCAATATTAATTAAAGAGATTGGTCTGTAATTTTCCTTCTCTGTTTTCAACCTACCTGGTTTAGGTATCAGTACTGTGTCTGTGTCATAAGAAGGAATTTGGTAGGACTCCTTCATTCCTTATTTTTTCAAATAGTTTATATAGCATTGGGGCTAATCGTTCTTTAAATGTCTGATAGAATTCACATGTAAATCCATCTGGCCCTGGGGATTTTTTCTTAGGGTGTTGATTAATAGATTGTTCTATTTGTCTTTCTGAAATGGACTATTTAAGTAATTTACTTCCTCCTCTATTAATCTGGAAAGCCTATATTTTTGGAGGTAGTCCTCCATTTCACTTAGGTTATCAAATTTATTGGCATAAAGTTGGGCAAAGTAACTCCTCATTATTGCTCTAATTTCCTCTTCATTGGTGGAAAGTTCTCCCTCTTCATTTTTAAGATTAACAATTTGATTTTCCTCTTTCCTTTTTCTAATCAGATTTATCAAAGGTTTATCTATTTTATTGGTTTTTTCATAAAACCAATTCTTAGTTTTGTTTATTAATTCAATAGTTTTTTTACTTTCAATATTATTAATTTCTCCTTTTAATTTTAGAATTTCAAGTTTAGTATTTGATTGGGGGTTTTTAATTTGGTCTCTTTCTAGCTTCTTAAGTTGCAAATCTGATTCATTATTCTCTCTCTATTTTATTCAAGTAAGTATCTAAAGATAAAACATTTCCCTTTATTACCACTTTGGTTGCATCCCACAGATTTTGGTATGATGTCTCATCATTGTTGTTTTCTTGGGTGATATTATTAATTGTGTCTATAATTTGCTGTTTCACCTAATCATTCTTTAAGATGAGATTAGTTTCCTAACTTTTTGTTGAATGTAGTTTTTATTGCATAGTGATCTGAAAAGAATGCATTTACTATTTTTGCCTTCCTGCATTTAATTTTGAAGTCTTTATGTCCTAATATATGGTCAATTTTTGTATAGGTTCCATGAACTGCTGAGAAGAAAGTGTACTCCTTTCTGTCACCATTCAGTTTTCTCCAAAGATCTATCATACCTAATTTTTTTCTAATATTCTATTTACCTCTTTAATTTCTTTCTTCTTTGTTTTGTGGTTTGATTTGTCTAATTCTGAGAATACAAGGTTGAGATCTCCCCCTATTATAGTTTTGCTGTCTATTTCTCCTTTCAACTCCTTTAACTTCTCCTTTAGGAAGTTAGATGCTATACCACTTGGTACATATATGTTTAGTATTGATATTTCTTCATTGTCTATGCTACCCTTTAGCAAGATATAGTTTCCTTCCTTATCTCTTTTAATTAGATCAATTTTTTCTTTTGTTTGATCTGAGATAACAATGGCTACCTCTGCTTTTTTGACTTCATCTGAAGCATAATAGATTCTGCTCCAGCCTTTAACCTTTCCTCTGTATGTATCTCCCTACTTTAAATGTGTTTCCTGTAAACAACATATTGTAGGTTTCTGACTTTTGATCCAGTCTGCTATCTGCTTTCACTTTATGGGAGAGTTCATTCCATTCACATTTACCATTAAAATGACTAATTCTGTGCTTCCTGCCACTTTATTATCCCCAGATTATGCTTTTCTTTTTCTTGCCCCCACTTACCACCTTTTCCAGTATTAAACTTATGGGCACCACTTACCTCACACAATTCTCCTCCTTTAGAATCCCTCCCACCCCTTCCACTTTCTTGTACCTTTCCCTTATTACTCTTTTCCTTTTCCCTTTCCCTCTCCCACTTTTTAATGAGGTGAGAGAAGTTTTTCTGTAAACCAAATGTGTCAATTATTTTCTCTTTGAGCCAAGTTTTTGAGCCAATGTTCCTCCCCCTTTCTAAATTTCCTCATATATGATAGGCTTGCTTTGCCTCTTATAATTTTTGAGGCTGAATTTGGTAATTAGTAGTGAGGGTATGAGAGGAGTTTAGAATGTCACATTTGTTTTCTCTGCCACCTTGGCTCTGGTCCCCTTATAAATCTTTTAGGAAAGAAAATTCTCAAGTCTCCTTAAGTATGTCTTCCTATTTCCAATAGACTTTTTAGTAAATAAAATTTTTATGCTTTTACTCAAGACCTTCCTATCTTGTTGTGTTCTGATATATCACATATTTTAAATAAGGGAGGATTGGGTTCTGTCAAGATCATCTTAGTTGCAAGCTCTGAAATCACAGGAAGGGAAATACTAGAGATTGGGCAGAGAAATCCCCTCTCCACTCATAATATTCTTATACAAATGTGGGTCATGGAATTTTCTAGAAAAGAGTATAAAATTTTCTAGCAGAAGATCAGAAAAATGGATATTGTTAGGTGGAAGCAATGGAAAAATGATTCAAGTGAATTCAGAAAAATTCTCAACCTCCCTCCCACCAGTTTTGGGGATCATCACAAATATTTTAAAAGATTACAAGATTTTAGGAAGCAGATACCATAAATAAATGTTTAATGATTTAATAAAGGTTTAACTGAATTTTCATGGTGACTGTTATAACAATAGACATTTGCCTTAATAATACTTTTCATGTGAATAACATTATAGTTTATAAAGCACTTTCATATATATATGTATATAGAAAACTTGTTTGATCTTGATAATATTCAAGAGTTGTACTGGTTAAACAACATTACTTCTAAAGGTATAATTAGGTAGGTACAATCAAAGCTTTGCCCCACAACACTGACATTTAGAGGGTGTGAGAGAATAATGAATGATCTCCTTTAGCACTATAAAAGCCTTTTTAGCAGCTAATTTCCATACCCACACTCAAACTGCATTTGCTTAATTTCTTCTTGTATTTTTCATGTCATGAATTAAATATATCTGATTTGAGGCAAGATTTCATGCTTCTTCTGCTGGGTGCCAAAATTGATAGTTATAGTTCTCACTACACCCATATACCAAACCTACAAATAAGTAAGGCTCAGAGATGTGAAGTAACTTGTTCATTGTCACAAAGCCAGTAAGCAATTGAGTTGTGATTCTAAACCATATCTGGGCCTTTCAATTCTGGCATATTTATTACTCCATTATTTTGTATGATGATGCAGTATTTCATGATTTTTTTTAGGTGACTTAGAACCAAATATTTCTATTCTATAAAATGTACTCAAAATGAAAAAGCAAAGATTTGTGAGGCCTGATAATAAATTGACCCTTTGATAAATTCCTTATAAATTTTGTCTCCACTAATAAGTTTCATTGCATCACAGTCAATATCTGAACAAACATTTGAACCACTGACTACAATTATGAAGAATATTTGATCCTTGTATTAGAATATTTTATGAGAAATGAATGAATGACTTGGTGTTATGCAAATATATTCTTGGAAGACTTCACTACTAATTGAAAACTCAGGGTATTAAAAACATTCTATTGACTTATTAAGTCATCAGTAGGCTAACAAGAATAACCTCATTGTACTTGCTGAGCAGATGCTGTGCCTAGCTGATCATTACTAAGAAGTGTTTCTTCTCTGAGATTTTTATTATTCCATTAAGAAAGCATTCAACGCATAGAGAAGCAGCTAATCTGTAATTAAGGTTCATAATTGTGTTTGTGTAGAGTTGTGTGGTTTAGGAGTGGGTGGTAAGAGGAGGAACAAAGGTAGTGTATATTTGGATACAGAACAGGATGGGGAAAATCAGCATTTATCATTTTTTTTAATCTTTGTACTTCATTATCAGTCAAGATGTTTAAATTTAGATGACTCATTCATTGGACTGAATTTCCAAAGAGCAGGGAAAGAATTGTGACATGGAATCATGAGGGTGCCAGAGTCAGCTCTACTTTGACTTCCATATTCTTGAAGGTTATCTAGTTTCTGGATTACCCCTAGGAATGTGGGAAATCACAAATTTTCATATCAATGAATCAATAAATACTTACTATGCATAAAACAATGTGCTAAGTGCTGGAGTAAAATATGAGAGCTCTTCTACTTCTGTTCCCTAGTAGGTTCTGACTTGGAAACTTGGAAAGTTAGTCCCTGACTCCAGCTAGAACTTATTTTTTTCCCCAGACTATTTCTTGTTTTCCTGGAAGTAGGAAAACAGTGTAGAGTAGTGGAAAGAGAACTGGACTTGGAGTTCAGATGAAACAGATTTCAAAACCTGAATTTGTCAGTTTCCTTGGGCTTAACATGGCTTACCATTTTTACTTTTTCTGGTTTTTGATTAAATTATCTGTAAAATTCAGAAGTTAGATCAAATGATTTCCAAAGTCTACCTCCTACTCTATCTGTGACCTACAATGTGATGGTTTCTCTATATGCTGCACATGCTTTAGCATAAGAGGCAAAGGTCAGGGCAAACCTGAGTACTTTTTATTTGGAGTGAATCTGAGAGTCTAGGTTTGGCTTATACTCATCTCTGGCCTGCCACACTTCTATTCTTGAATGTTAGTGGTAATCCTTAGAGATGCATTCATCCAACCCCTTCTGAAGTTCAGGGAAATTAAGTGACTTGTCCACAGTCATATAATTATCAATGGAGATAGTCACCTGACTCTCTGTTTATCCTTCCTCCCACTATACCATGCTTCCTCTTTGCTGAGACTGGGCTAACTATGATAATGATAATAATAATAATAATAATAATGATAACTGTCATTCCAATAGTATCTTGAGATTTATAAAGTGATATGAAGTCACTTATTTGAGATCATACTATCAGTAAATGATGGAGTTTGAACTTAAACCTAGCCCCATCTACAGGTTACTAAAATGAAGTATTAGTCAATGAGCATTTATTAAGTGCCTACTATTTTCCAGACTGACCTAAAATCTGTCAACTTTGGTAACAAATGACCAGTCACAGAGATTTTAGAACCTCTGTTAACTCTAAAAATACCAAAGAGTTCACATAAATTATAAGCAAAAAGCTTTCTTTATTCTTTTGGGGAGAGGAAATTAGACACATGTTGGGGTGTCTTCTAGTAATAGACCCAAGGCAGTAGGGCTAAAGTTTAATTTATATATTGATTATATATATATATTATATGTATATAATATATATGTATATTATATGTTTTATATATGCATATTTTATTCTTTGGAATCAAATGGTGCGGCATAAGATAAGAGCAACATTGAGGCAAGGTTGCCTAGTGACAAAAAGTCCTTTCATAGCAGGGCTTCATATCTGAGCTTGTTGTTGCTTGTCTGAGCTCAGGGACCATCAGTTCTGTGATTTAGTTGCAATAGAGGTTATCCAGAAAATATGCACAAAGGATTGTTTGTGCTTACTGGGCCTTAGCTCTGGAAACGGGCAGTCTCCTACTAAACAGAGGGATGGTCTTGGATCCTAATAGCACTGGAGATACAAATAAAAGTAAATGACATTTTATTCTCCCAAGAAGATTTTTATCTAATGGCCAGACAGCATAAAAATAATTAACAAATAGGCTATGTACAGGATAAACAGGAAATGATCAACAGAAGGATTGGGAAAGGCTTCTTGCAGCTGGAATTTTAACAGGTACTTGAAGGAAGCCATGAGAGACAAATGGAAAGGGAGAGAACTCCATGTATGGGAAAATGATAGAAGTTGGGAGATGGAGGATCTTGTCTGAGGAACAGCAAGATTGGGTGTGAAATGTCAGAAGACGGAAAAGAAAGGGGAGCAAATCATGAAGAATTTTGAATACTAGAAGATTTAATATTCTACTCTAGTGGTGATAGGGAGTGACTACAATTTGATGAGGAAGGTGAAAATGGAGGTGGAAAGCTTAAACTAGATGTACTCCAAGATTCCTTGTAGCTCTAAATCTTCCATCTCTAGTGATTGGTTGTCAGGTGAATTAGAAGGCACCAGGCACTAATAATATCTGACATTTATACAGCACTTTAAAATTTGCAAAGTGTTTTACATACATTATCTCATTTGACCTTCACAACAATTCTGTGGGGGAGTACTGCATTTATTATTTTCTCCATTTGACAGTTAAGGAAATTAGAGTTCTGATAGTTTAAATAACTTACCTGTGGTTTTACAGTTAGGGAAGCTTGGAGGTAATATTTGAACCCTGGTCTTCTTGACATTATTACAGTATATTATTCACCATATTCATCATTTACATGATAAATGCCAAATGAGTGGCATAGATATAATGGAGAAAATTAAGGGAAACTATTTCCCCTGACTTACTACACTTTGGCCTATGTGCATCTCAGTGTTTTTAGGACCTCATGGAGTATATGTGAGAACAGTTCTGTGGGGACCATTCCATGGAGCATGTGTGAAATTGAGCTTGTGTCCTGGCCATTTCTAGTGTTCCCAAGCTTGGGTCAGTTCCAAGGAAATCATCCATTCTCATCTCTTGTGAAAGATTATGAATGACTAGAGGTCCATAAAACCTTAAGTTTTATGATGGTGTCAGGAGAAGGAGATGGTCTGTGGCAATAAACAATGACTAAGTGGAAAAAAATCTGCCTAAGCTTAAAAGGAAAAAGGACTCTTACATTTTCTGTAGCTAAGTGGTACAGTGGATAGAGAATTGATTCTGCAGGTAGTGGAATCTAAGTTCATCTTCAGATGCTAATTAGTTGAGTGATTCTGGACAAATCATTTAGGTTCTGTTTATTTCAATTTCCAGTAAAATGAGAAAAATAATAATGCCTCACATGGTTGTTATGAGGATCAAATGAAATAATAAGTATAAAGCCTTTGGCATATCATTATATAAGAATGTTATTATTATTGCCTTTCTCTCTTTGGAATATATAACTTGGTATATAGATTTCCCTTATATATGGGAAAAAGAAAATGTACTTGTTTTGCTAAATCTGCAACAAAATCTCAGAGCCTTTGCTGTCTCTTCTACTTTTTGCTATTTTTTTCCTTAGCACAGCTGACAAAAAAAAATACTGAAATGGATAAGTTCCTTGCCTTGGTAGCAATCCCAAAGAACTCATGGGTCTGAATGTTAGCCCCTTAGGAGGAAGAAAACTGTAAAAACTGCAGAAAAGATCTCCATTGTCAGGATGGAGAACTATGCATACCTGACTAGTCAGAAGATATAGACTAACCTTGAGAATTCTCAGACAATTAAGATCCCAGGTAAAAGTGAAATACTCCTGCATCTGTCTTAAACAGAGTTTTATGCATTAATGTTTTATTTAAGTTATCATCTTCCTGGGAGAGTATAATAGAAGTGATGGATTAATGTTGCTTGCTTGAATCATTTGTCAGTGCTTCCTTATGTGCTTTTTATATTCTAAGAAGTTCATTTGTGATGGAGGACATAAATAATCATTCTCTATCATATCTAGAATATTACATACAGTCCATTTCTAGAAGGGACACGTATGGGGAGTCTTAGACAGAAACCATTCTTAAGTCATGATCTAGAGAGGTTGTTCAAGCTAAAGTATGAAAAAAGAGTTTAAGTTTCTCTAAACCATGAACCTAAGATGCTTGAGCCCACAGCTAAAGCCCTCTGCTGGGAATCTCTAATTGATGTTTTCACCCTTCATTTCTCCTGGCTGTTTGTTCTACATTATCAACAGTCAACTGGATATCTCTACCTAGATGCTTCATAGAAATATCACATATAACATATTCAAGATGGAATTCACATCTTTTGTTTCTCCTCTTAACAGGCTCTTTTTAGTTGAATGCATTATCACTTTCAGAACTTCTTAGCTTTGAAACCTTGAAGTCATCCTTGACTCTTCATTCTCTTTCACCCCCCAAAACTGTAAATGGTTGAGTGTTTTAGTTCTACCACACCTCTTTGACATATCCTGAAATTTTTCTTTTCTTTTTAGCTATAAGAATGGCACCCTAGTTCAGACCCTCATCATCCCTCATCCAGACTATTGCAATGATCTTGTATTAGTTTTCCTGTTTCCAGTATCTCCACTCTAATTTCTCTTCCAAAGAGATACCAAAATATTCTTTCTAAATATTTGATCATTCCACTACCTTTATGTAGAATCCTAGATGTTAGATACAAATTCTTTAGCTTGAAATATGAAGGGATTCATGATCTGACTTTATACTTCATAATACTCTCATTTATGAATTCTACATTCCAGCCAAATTGACCTTCCTGTTTTCCAAGGTTGGGCATCTCATCTCTTAGTTAAGCATCTGTCATTATAGCCTGAAATGCACTTCTTCAATACTTCCTTTTAGAATCTTTAACTTCTCTCAACATCTAATTCTTGTGTCATATCCTTCTGGAAGACCTTTTTGATCCCCTTGGCTTTCAGTGTTTTTTCCCTCCCATTATCTTCTATTTGCTTCCCTGTTTCTATGTTCTAAGACCCCAATATGATGAAAATTTCTGAGAACAGAAATTGTATTTCATTTTGTCTTTGTATCCCTAGCATGGAGCATAGTGCCTTGACACAAAACAGGCACTTGTTGACTTAAATTCAAAGAAAAAAGATTTTGTTGTAGGGATGAAGGAGAAATTAAATTCCTAGAAATTTAGAAGAGTGGAAATAACTCTGTCCTGAGTGAGAATCATAAAACTTAAATTCATGTCCTGATTTGCCCCTTAGGGCTAGGAATAGAGTTTAGTGGATGCGTATGACTATGGATAAGTAATTTAAACTTTTTTTTACTTAAGATTTTGATGTGAAGAGTTGGGAGTTAATTTTAGATGATCTCCAAGATTGTCTATCTCTAATATTCATTGATTCTATAAGGATGGTCTGGGGTAGTTGGGGAATTGTTACCAGAGAAAATATATATTAAATGGCACATTGAAGAGTGGTTAGGAATTAGACAGACAGAGTGTAGTGAGTAAAGGGTCCCAGAAAGTAGGTATATGTATGTGTATGTGGGGATAGTAATGATGATGATGCATTGGATAAAGCACTAGCCCTAGAGTCAGGAAGAACTGGATTCAAAGCCAGCCTCAAACATTTATTAATTGTATGAGCTTGGACAAGTCTCTTTTGCTCTGTTGGTCTCAGTTTCCCCATCTGTAAAAATGAGGATAACAAAAGCAACTGCCTTTCAGAATTGTTGCAAGGAGAATATAATCATATAACATTTGTAAAATACTTCATGAATTTAAACTATTATATAAATGGAAATTGTTGTTGTGAGAACAACATAGAAGTAAATGATTCAGGATTTTCCCAACCCTACTGCTAAAGGTACAACTTAAATCATAGCTTCCTGATCTGGGCCAGTAGTCTATAAAGATGAAAACAACATTTTTTTGAATGATGAAACAAACAAAAAGAGCATCATGAAATACAGAATAAACAAACTTCATTGATAAAGAGAGATTAAGGATGAAGACGAGTGAAAGGCAATATGGAGCCACAAAGTACATGTCTTTTAGGGGCTGCTGAGTTTCTTTTTTTTTTTTTTAAGTTGTCAAAAGCAAGTGCTAAGGATCCATTTGAACACTTAACAGACTATGGTACTTCTAATTTAATTAAGGCTTGCTTTCTGCAGAGATTATGTTAATTTCCTTATAAATTGAAGGATTACTTGAGTTCTTGGCTTTACTCTTATTGTTCTATTTTTCAGAATTTAGGAGACATCTATGCGAAACAAGTTAGCAACTCTTATGGATAATTCAAGAGTAACGTTCAGCAAAGCCTGAACAATGCAATTATAGGAATTTCACTAAGTGTTTTTTATTGCATCACAGGCTCTTATAGTCTTTTTGATTAAAGCAAATGCTACCATTCAAGGCTCCTGACATATTGGTATGGCACCACTTGAATGGAGTGTTCTAAAAGGTACAATCTGATTATGGAGAGATCTCATGTAGCTCTATCTTCTGTAAAAATGAACAATTTCAAAAAATGAACAGGTTCTTTTATCTCTCAGATTTGTTTTAATAGTATAACAATAGCAATCTTTTTATTGAGATCAGGAATTGCTATTATTATTATTATTATTATTATTATTATTTTTGCCATTCTTTGTATCCCCAATGCCTAGTATAAAGAAGACACTTAATAAATGATTGATTGACTTCTTCATAGAATATAGTAGGCACATATCAACACGTGATACTTCAGGGAAGTTGTTCTTTGAACTTACTGGTCCTGCTCTCTGAATGAGAAGATATAGGACAAGTAAATGCAGTGCTTGCTTTCCCCTGTTAGGTTATTGGTATACATAAATTTTGGCTTTAGGCATGGATAATGGATAATAAAATGCAACACAGTTATATTTTCTTGGTACCTCATCTTTTTGGATACAGGAGGAACAAGGACTAGAAAATATGGCATTAGATGTCAGGGAAATGAGAAAGGATTGAATTCTTTTTACTATTACTTTTTATCAGCGTTTCAGATTTGGTATATTTCCTTCCAAGTTCACAACTCCCAAGATGGTTGTAATGACACAGTTTAGGTAGATGTATAGTACTTTGGCTTCAGGCTCCTCCCTGAGACAAGTCATTCTGTTTCTGTTCATAGGGTTAAGGAGTCACCTTGTAGTCTTATTATTAAATATTTTATGTCTGCTAATCTGTATCATCTGACACAGTTATTCAGAGATTGCCTTTTCCTTGAAAGGATATCATTTTTTGCTACTGATTTGACATTGATGGTGAATATCCCATGGGATATTTTCTTTCTTTTTTTCCCCCCTTACTCCAGGTCCTCTAGAGGTGCTAAATGAACAATACCAGCAGCATGCTTGACTTGAATTACCCTGATAAGCAGATGGAAATACCCATACTGCTTCCCTATGTGACAAATGACTTATGAGACTGGATGACATTTTTCATCATTCATAATGGGAAGCATTCAAAAACAACTTCTTTGAAAAGAAAAACCAATTAATTAATGGAGCTTGGGGATGGATATAGGTACACAACCTCCATGAGTACATATATCCATCTCAATTTTCTTAGGCCAGGCAATTGACATAAAAAATTGGTTACTGTCAATCTTTCCTCAGTCTCTAGAGTGGGCTGTGTTAGGGGACGAAAACATAGTTCTTGGGTCCCCACTTTCTTTCACTTTCCCCTTACGCTCATTTGATCGTGTGATCAAAGAACAAATCCCTATGAAATGTGCATCACAGTGGAGTGTATATTTGTGTGGGGGCCCTGGCAGGGATTATTACAATCTGTCTGGTCAAGGTTTCTTCTTGCTATGATGCATACAATTTTATCTTGGGAGGAGTTAGTGATTTTTTAGATGATGTCTAACTAAAATGATGCAAGGGATGTATTTAACACTCAGCTTCTTCAGTAGATCTAATGGTTGAAGTAAATTACTCTCAAAGTTGTTAAATGAGTTGTCTAGAGAATGAACCTATAGGCTTTACTCTCAAATATATTTCAAAAGGATTGTATATTAAGTGACAGAAAGGATTCCAGAGGCCACTTAGCACCACTCCCACAGCACACATGAGAAACTGAAACTCAGAGATGCAGACCAGATAATATGTGTCGTCAGATATTAGAATTAATCACAGATATAAGGCTTTTTGGGTCAGATTTGGACTTGCTTTGGAAGATACTAAATGGAGGAATCAGCATTTGAACTTAGCTTTTCCAACTCCAGATCTGGTAGATTCTATCTTTCTAATCTTTACGTTTTCCAAACTTCTCCATTCTGAAGGCACCATCAGTTCTCCACTTATCCACATCAAAAGCTTAGTTATCCTTAACTCTTCTTTTTGTTACTCCTGCCTCCCAATAACCAATGAGAAGCCAAGTCTTCTTGATGTTACTTTTTAAAAAATTCCTCAAAATAATATATATCTATATCTATATATCTATATCTCTATATATCTATATCTGTATCTATATCTATATCTATATCTATATATCTATATCTATATCTATATCTATATCTATATCTATATCTATATCTATATCTATATCTATATCTATATCTATATCTATATCTATATCTATACTCACTTCAAGCCTTCATCTATATACTATCGCAATAGGTTTTTTTTTTATTATAGATTTTTATTTACAAGATATATGCATGGGTAATTTTTCAACATTGACCTTTGCAAGACCTTTTGTTCCAACTTTTCCCCTCCTTCCCCCTACTCCCTCCCCTAGATGGTAGGTAGACCAATACATGTTAAATATGTTAAAGTATATGTTAAATACAATATATGTATACATATTTATACAGTGATCTTGCGGCACAAGAAAAAACAGATTTAGAAATAACCTGAGAAGGAAAACAAAAATGAAAGTGGACTAAAACAGGAGTGGAAATGCTATGTTGTGGTCCTTACTCATTTTGCATAGTTCTTTCTCTGGGTATAGCTGGTTCTCTTCATTATTGAACAAATGGAACTGATTTGGTTCATCTCATTGTTGAAGAGAGCCACGTCCATCAGAATTGATTATCATATAGTATTGTTGTTGAAGTTTATAATGATCTTAAAACTATATTATATAGCAGCAGTCACCAAAACCATTTGGTATTGGCTAAGAAATAGACCGGTAGATCAGTAGAACAGATTAGGTACAAAGGACAAAAAAGGGTACAACTATAGCAATCTAATGTTTGATAAACCCAAAGATACCAACATTAGGGATAAAATGCATTATTTGAAAAAAACTGTTGGGAAAACTGGAAATTAGTATGCCAGAAATTAGATATGGACCCATACTTAACACCATATACCAAGATAAGATCAAAATGGGTCCATGATTTAGGCATAAAGAATGAGATCATAAATAGATTAGAAAAACAAAGGATAGTCTACCCCTCAGACCTGTGGAGGAGGAAGGAATTTATGACTAGAGAAGAACTAGAGATCATTATTGATCACAAAAGAGAAGATTTTGATTACATCAAACTAAAAAGTTTCTGTACAAACAATATTAATTCAAGCAAGATTAAAAGGGAAGTAACAAATTGGGAAAATATTTTTATAGTTAAAGGTTCTGATAAAGGTCTAATTTCCAAAATATATAGAGAATTATCCTAATTTATAAGAAATCAAACCATTCTCCAATTGATAAATGGTCAAAGGATATTAACAGACAATTCTCAGATAATGAAATTGAAACTATATCCACTCATATGAGTGTTCCAAATTACTACTGATCAGAGAAATGCAAATTAAGACAACTCTGAGATATCACTACATACCTGTCAGATTGGCTAAGATGACAGGAACAAATAATGATGAATGTTGGAGGGGATGTGGGAAAACTGGGACACTAATACATTGTTGGTGGAGTTGTGAAAGAATCTGGCCATTCTGGAGAGCAATTTGGAATTATGTCCAAAAAGTTATCAAACTGTCCATACCCTTTGATCAAGCATTGCTGTTATTGGGCTTATATCCCAAAGAAATACTGAGGAGGGGAAAGGGACCTGTATGTGCCAAAATGTTTGTGGCAGCCCTTTTCATAGTGGCTAGAAACTGGAAGATTAACGGATGTCCATCAATTGGAGAATGGTTGGGTAAATTATGGTATATGAATGTTATGGAATATTATTGCTCTGTAAGAAATGACCAACAGGATGATTTTCAGAAAGGCCTGGAGAGAATTACATGGACTGATGCTGAGTGAAGTGAGCAGGAACAGGAGATCATTGTACACTTCAACAGCAATACTATATGAGGATGTATTCTGATGGAAGTTGATATCTTCAACATAGAGAAGATATAACTCAGATCCAATTGATCAATGATGGACAGAAACAACCACACCCAGAGAAGGAACACTGGGAATTGAATGTAAAATATTAGCACTACTATCTATCTACCCAGGTTACTTATACCTTCGGAATCCAATACTTAACATGCAACAAGAAAATGGGATTTACACACATATATTGTATCTAGGTTATACTATAACACATGTAAAATGTATGAGATTGCCTGTCATCTAGGGGAGGGAGTAGAGGGAGGGAGGGGAAAATCTGGAAAAGTGAATACAAGGGATAATGTTATAAAAAATTACTCATGCATATATACTGTCAAAAATGTATAATTATTAAATTAATAAAATATTAAAAAAAAAGTTTATAATGATCTCCTGGTTCTGCTCATTTCAACTCTATATCAGTTCATGTACATCTCTTCTGCTCATTTCTTACAGAACAATAATATTCCATAACATTTATATACCATAATTTGTTCAGCCATTCTCCATTTGACGGGCATCTATTCAATTTCCAGTTTCTAGCCATTACAAAAAAGGCTGCTACAAACATTTTTGCATATGTGGATCCCTTTCCCTTCTTTAAGATCTTTTTGGGATATAAGCCCAGTAATAGCACTGCTGAATCAAAGGGTATGCACAGTTTGATAACTTTTTGAGCATAGTTCCAAAATGCTTTCCAAAATGGTTGGATACATTCACAATTCCACCAATAATGTATAAGTGTCCCAGTTTTCCCACATCCCCTCCAACATTGTGCATTATCATTTCCTGTCATCTAGCCAATCTGACAGGTGTGCAATGGTATCTCAGAGTTGTCTTAATTTGCATTTCTCTGATCAATAATGATTTGGAGTATCTTTTCATATGGCTAGAAATGGTTTCCATTTCTTCATCTGAAAAGTGTCTGTTCATATCCTTTGACTATTTATCAAATGGAGAATGGCTTGATTTCTTACAAATTAGGGTCAATTCTCTATATATTTTGGAAATGAGGCCTTCATCAAATCATTTGGGTGTAAAAGTGTTTTCCCAGTTTATTGCTTCCCTTCTAATCTTGTCTGCATTAGTTTTGTTTGTAAAAAAAAACCTTTTTAACTTGATATAATCAAAATTTTCTACTTTATGATCAATAATGATTTCTAGTTCTTCTTTGGTGACAAATACCTTCCTCCTCCACAGGTCTGAGAGGTAAACGATCTTATGTTCTTCTAATTTATTTATAATCTCATTCTTTATGCCTAGATCATGAACCCATTTTGACCTTATCTTGGTGTACGGTGTTAAGTGTGGGTCAATGTCTAGTTTCTGCCATACTAATTTCCACTTTTCCTAGTAGTTTTTGTCAAACAGTGAATTCTTATCCCAAAAGCTGGAGTCTTTGGGTTTATCAAACACTAGATTGCTATAGTTATTCACTATTTTGTCCTGTGAACCTAACCTATTCCACTGATCAACTAGTCTATTTCTTAAACTATGGTTTTGGTGACCACTGCTTTATAATACAGTTTTAGATCAGGTACAGCTAGGCCACCTTTATTTATTTATTTATTTATTTTTTTCATTAGTTCCCTTCAAAGTCTTGACCTTTTATTCTTCCAGATGAATGTTGTTGTTATTTTTTCTAGGTCATTAAAATAGTTTTTTGGGAGTCTGATTGGTATAGCACTAAATAAATAGATTAGTTTAGGGAGTATTGTCATCTTTATTATATTTGTTCAACCTATATATGAGCATTTAATATTTTTCCAATTGATTAGGTCTGACTATTTGTGTGGAAAGTGTTTTATAGTTTTGCTCATATGGTTCCTAACTTTCCTTTGGCAGATAGATCCCCAATATTTCATACTATCGGCAGTTATATTAAATGGAATTTCTCTTTATATCTCCAGCTGTTGGATTTTGTTAGTGATATATAGTGATACATATATATATATATATATACATATACATATATATATACATATATGTGTATATATCTCTGTGTATATATATGTATGTATATATGTATATATACACACATATACATATACATACATACATACATATATACATATATGTATGTATGTATCCTACAACTTTGCTAAAGTTGTGGATTATTTCCAATATCATTTTAGTAGAAACTCTGGGGTTCTCTAAGTATAGCATCATATCATCTGCAAAGAGTGATAATTTGGTTTCCTCATTACCTATTTTAATTCCTTTAATCTCTTTCTCATCTCTTATTACTGAAGCTAGTATTACAATATGTTTTTGATGTATTTCTTTGTCCTTAGTCATCCATATAGTACATCTTCCACAAAGCTGTCAAACATATATATTTCTAAAACACATATCTGATCATATTTTTGTCTACTTAATTTTTTCAGTGCATTTTTTTTTTTTGCATTTTGCCTGTTGTGATTTTTAAGGAATTGGTTTTTCAGTGGATTTTTTGACCTATTATAATTTTTAAAGAATTGTTTTCTTTAGTCAATTTTTGTCCTTTGTCTTCTAAGCTATTACCTCTTTCTTGCATACTTCTTATTTCTTTTCTTAATTTTTCTTCTACTTCTCTTATTTGATGTTTAAGTTTTTTTTGTGAACACTTCCAAGAAGCCTCCTTGAGCTTGATATCAATTCATATAACTATTAGAGATTTCCCTAATGAGCATTTTGTCCTATCTTGGTTGGTGTTTTTGTCTTCCCTGTCATTATAGTAGTGTTCTATGGTTAAAGTTCTTTTCTTTTTCTTGCTCATTTTCTTTTTTCTTTCCTATTTTATGACTGTTGAGTTTGATCTCTGCTCCTGGGGAGCACTATCCCAAGCTTCCTATGCAGCTCTGACTTGGAGCACGGGGGTCTCTTGTGTTTAGTGTCTTGCTAACCACAGGGAATCACCCCATCTGCTCTCTTTCCAAGTAACAATTTGGTTTCCTGGGACTGACAATTTGCCTTCTGTGCTGGAACTGCTCCACTGGTCTTCTCTGCCACTGATCTAGGACTGAGGGTCTTGATTGTTGATATGCTGTGATCAAGAATCTCTCACTGACTTTCCTGGACACTGTCTGAGCAGGGCTGAACGCACTTTTCACCCCAGTGAGAATGACCTTTTTGATGTCCTTCCAATCTATCTTGAGCTGGAAAATGGTTTCATTCCATCAAACTCTGTTCAGAGGTTTGGTTTCATGTGATTTTCAAGAGAAACTAGGAAAGCTTGAGTATCTTCCTATCTTCACTCCATTATCTTTACTTAATAATTTTCAATGGCTTCCTATTGCTTCTGGAATAAAATACAAGTTTCTTATCTTGTTATATATTTTATCTCTAATCTACTTTTTTTCTATTATAATTTGCATTACTACCCTTCACATGCTTTTCATTCTAGTCAAAGTATTATAGCATCCAAATAAAGCACCCCATTTTGCAAAGTTGTGTCTTTCCAGAAATGTTCATTTCAGGAACATAATAATTTCTTTACTCCTGCTTCTTTGAATTTTTGGTGCTTTCTTCAAGATGCACTTCATGTGACATCCCTTATAGGAGACATTTCCTGATTTCCCAACTTCACCTTTAATCTCTCCCTCCTCACCCTTACTTCTTACCTCAGCCCTCAGGGCTCTTTCTCTTTCATATCACTTTGTATTATTTTGTATATAAAGAGAGAAACCCAGGCATAGAGGATAAGGTTGGCCTTAGAGTTAGGAACATCTAGTGTCACTTCTCCCTTTTCATATATATTAACCATGTGAATCTGGGAAAGTCAATTAACTTAATTTCCCAGACTGTATAAGGAGATAAATTGCTGATCACTTGCTAATATGCATTAAAAGAAAAAATTATTTCATCAGGAATTCACAAAACCAATGAAGTCATAGGTCTACATAAATAACTTATTAACTGTTAAATCCTCCTCACCCACCTAGTAAATTGTATACGTTTCTTGAGGATAGGGACTGTTTTTTTTATGTTTTGTTTACCAAAGACCCTAACACAGTGATTTTTACCTATAATTAGCAAGTAATGTTATGGAATTCATACTAAATGAATTTATCAAACATTTTACTTGTGTCTATCCATATTTTCTCTCTCTTTCTTCTTAAGGAATAGGTCTACTATATTTCTTCATTGTGTGACAAAATAATGAGGACTTCAAAAGTTGTCTTCAGTATTTCCATACTCCAGATCTCCTCTCAACTTACTATTTTCTTTTCTTTCTTTTGGTTACCATTTCTGACTCTATTATGATCTTTTATTATTTTCTTTGTCTAGTCCCCCTTTTCCTATGGAAAATATTTGATAAGCCATTTGTAGTTTAGTATGAATTTATGAATCAATTATATTGCCCAGAGGACTAGAAAAATAAGTGGCTTGGAATCAGGGGATGAACCTAGTCCTAACTTTGACCTGTAATTGTCTTGGATTAATTATTTTATAATATATATAAATGAGGAAATTAGACTTGATGATTGATCACTAGAGTCTTTCCCTCCTCTAGCATATCAAGCTTTTCCATCTGACATAACAGAATTTCTAGATTAACTTTTGATGAAAGTATATTTTCAGAGGAACATAACTGACTCCATTTTTTTTGTATTTACCATTTTCTGGGCATGAATCCTTCATGAAGTATAGAACCAGTGCAACAGCTGATTTTCTTTAGTGTCTTTTTTACTTTTCTAATTTTATACAAAAGACTTAATTGATAAAATGTGAGGCTGATAATTTCACATGATTCTTTTGATGGAATTAAATGCTTTCTTAGTGATAGATTGTCCTGCTAGTCTCTGAACATTTCCCAAATCTGACTTAAATCCAATTCAACTACAAGTCAAGACATTACTCATCATTAACCATCTTACTATTTAATTATTTTGTTATGCTATTATTTTTCTTTTTAACCTACTTTGAAATCCTGTGGTGAAGTGATAAAGCAACAGGTACAGATACACAGGGAATAGTAGTCACAACCTTGCACACACATATTCCAGACCATAGGGTCTTTTTTCTCACTGGAGTGAAGCAACAGTGAGACTCAGCATTCCTCACGTGTCTGAGCAGATTTCTTATGAGTTGCATTGCTCACCTGCTGGTATGAAGACAGGGATAGAAAAAGTGCCACAAAAATTATTGGCTTCACTGAACTCTGGCTTATTAACTGTAGCAGGTATGGATCTCACCCTGCTGTGGAAACACACACACACACACACACACACACACACACACACACACACACACACTCATACGCACCATTTTTTATAAAGATGATTCCACTTTTCATCATACATGAAATATGTGCATATTCCTGGACAACAAGAAATTTGGTGGACCCAAAAGATAAACAGCTCTTGTTTTGAGAGAATTCAGCAGGTACCATACTCAATAGCAAACCTGAGTAAAAAAAAGGCTGGAAGATGAAGGCCAACTTACAGAAGTTAGAGCTACATATGCATTTTTCTGGAGTGGTTGATATGTTGATGAGCACCAGGAAGCTGGAATAGGTTTTGCATTGAGATCTAATATAGACACCAACCTTGTATGCTTCCCAAATGAAGTGAACCACAAGCTTATGTAAATGTGACTGCCACTTGATGAAAAAGTACCATACCACCATCATCAGTGGGTATGTTCCCATCAAGATGAATTCTAAATCAAAGAAAAAAAATTTGAGAAACCTATAGATCTTCATCATTAATATTCTTAAAGAGGGCAAGCTTGTAATTCTAGGTGATTTTAACACCAAGGTGGGTACAGACTATCAGATATGGAAGGGAATCCTTGGGAGGAATGGCATTAGAAAAAGCAGCAACACTAAAGGCTTGGTATTTCATGACTTTTTTTTTTTATCACCAACACTGTCTTCTACTTAATTATTGGAAGTAAACGTTATAAATGTACTCCCACAGTAAGACATTAGCATTTAACAGACTGTACCATTGTAAGGAGAAGAAACAGGCAAGATATGAGAGTAATAAATGTGATGTGTTGTGCAGAGTGCTGGACCAATTCTAGACTCATCCTCTCAAAGCTAAACATTTGCATTCAACAGAAGTTGTGGCCCCTCTGCAAGATAACTGTCAGGAGATTCAACATAAACACATTAGAATGCTTTTCCCTACATGCACGATTTATTGCTGATCTGGAGAGAAAGCTGATGCAGTACACAATTACCAAAAGTGAAGCAATAAAGGTTTGGGAAATGTTCAGAGACTTGTATATACTGATTTTGCATAAAACTCAGTTTGACAAAAATGATGGGGAAATTCAGAAATTGCTAAATGAAAAACAAGAACTCTACTGGGTTTGCTAGCAGGACTGTCTATCTATCTCTAAG
The DNA here is from genome assembly GCF_048593235.1 of Sminthopsis crassicaudata. NCBI lineage: Eukaryota > Metazoa > Chordata > Mammalia > Dasyuromorphia > Dasyuridae > Sminthopsis > Sminthopsis crassicaudata. The sequence continues at coordinate 152,920,982 of NC_133618.1, forward strand.
AAAGCAGCATTTAATTCCATCAAAAGTAAAGTGTAAGTGAAGCTTACAAAGATGCAGAATACTTGGCTTATCATGATGGCAGATAATATTAAAATGTCAAGAGCAACAATCTAAAATACTTAATGCCCTGAAGTGATCCAAAGACTTCTGGTGGATCTTAGCTACTCATCACTGATAGAGCCAAATTGATCAGTGATAAGGACATAATATTGGAGCCAACTAGATGGCTCAGTGGATAGAACACCTTCACTGAAGTAAGTCAAAAGGACTTAAGTTCAAATTTGGCATCAGACTCTTAATACTTACTAGCTGTGTGACCCTAGGCAAGTTACTTAACCCAAATTTGCCTTGGAGAGGTGGGCTGAACTTTTCATAGTGTTCTCATTGGACTGTGATCAACTCATGCTGAAGCAATTGATTGTATAATACAATATATACACATATATATCTATACACATATGTATATATATATATATATATATATAATATTGTAGTAATATATAATACAATATTATATAATACAAATATTATATTGTATATTTCACATTGAAGTCAATCCCTTTCTAGCTAAACTTCCAAGTAAAGAAGAATTATTACTACTATTACGATTCCCTTTTGTGGCAGAACTCCTACCTCCCAGGATCATCATCCCTGGAAAGATCAATATGGGGTCTACTGCTCATATAGAAGTTGACTGAAATTTTCCAGGTTATATGGCAAGAGAATATTATTCCTAAAATGGAAATAAGTTGTTCTGTGACAATCACAGGGTTGTCTCTTTCTTTGCTGGTAATTTTTTTTTTTGCCAGAGTACTCCTTAATTGGCTGAATTCATTACCTGAAAGATGACCATTTATCCAAGAGCCAATGTGGCTTCAGAAAGGGTGGACTTAGTATTTGCTGCCCACCAACTCCAGGAGAAATATCAGAAGTAGAACAGAGGTCTGTACATAATGTTCTTTTATCTGACCAAAATCTTTTATACTGTCAATTGGAAGGCTAATTGAAAATCATGGCAAAATTTGATTCCCTGGAAAAGTTCATCCAGTTTGAGGATGGCATGCTTGCACAGATTTTGGATAAAAGACAATGATCTCACACTTTCCCAGTCACCAGCAGAGTGAAGCAGGACTACATACTTGTTCTCATACTTTTTAGCATGATATTTTTCTGTGATATTGTCAGATTCCTTCAATGAGGATGAAAATGGTAACAGGGTCAGCTACCACACTGATCGCAAAGAATTTAACTTGAAAAGGGTGCAAGCCAAGAGAAAAATGGAGAGAGAATTGATGTAAGATTTTTTTTTTGTGCACAGGTGAGTCCACTCAATGATATGCACTCAAGGCTGAGATACAACAGAATATAAATCTATTTGCTGCTAATAGTGCTGATTTTGGCTTGATAATCATTAACAGAAAATAGAAATTCTTACTAGCTAGCACCAAGCCATACACACATGGAAACATTGGTTACAAAAGAAGAAGAAAATTTTAATGTCTCAGATAAATTCATTTGTTTTAGCATTATTCTTTCCAGGCATGTATTGAAATTACATGTATTTTGTATTGTATAAGTATTAAGCATAGGAGAGAAGTATTAGCCAGCAAACAAAACTAAAGGTCTACAGAGCTACAATGCTGATTTCATTGTTAAATGCCTGTGAATTCTGGACAGTCTACAAGTGCCATGCTAAAAAAATTGAATTGCTTCCATATAAAATTACATTGCAAGATAGGGCACCAGATACTGAAGTTCTCTCTCAAGCTCAAGTGTCAAGCATTCAAAATTTACCGCATAGAGGGCAACTCAGATTAGGTGGCCACATAGCCCAAGTGGTTAATTAGTTTTTCCTAAAAGACTATTTTACAGAGAACTCACCTGAGGCAAGCTGTCAGTCAGAGATCAGAAGTAATATAAGGATACTTTTAACATCTCTCTGAAGAACTTTAGTATCAATTATGAGATGCAGTTGGTACTGGCACAGAACTCCCCATCAAAGAAGACCCTATGCTCTATGAGCAAAGTAGAATCACAGTAGTACAAAAAATGTGACGTGTACAAATATAGAGATGTCTCTATCTCAAATGTTCGTGTGGATTATTTATTCCCAGCTTGTAGTAGAAACTTTGGAGCTTATATAGGACTGATCAGCCACAGTTGGAGACACTGTACATTGACTGCAACATCATGATGTTGTCCTCTTTGAGTACAAAGAACTAACTACAACAAAATCAAGTTGAGACATCAACTTTAGCTCATGTGATTAATTAGTTAATTTGAAAATTCCAGCTATTCCCCTAGTGTTCAAACACCTATGGTGTATTAAATGATATAAATCTTTCCTGTATGCAGCTTGTTCTTTGATATATAAATCACTATCTTCTTCTCTTCTCCCTTCTGTAAAATTCCATTGTGCCCATCCTGTTTATATTACTGAAATCTATATATGTTCCTGAAAATGATGAAATTGTTTTTTGTATACAGTGAATCCATGCTTTGAACTTATCACAAACGTTTTTCTCACCATATCTATGCACATATTTATGATTACGATCAGCAACAGTACCCATAAATTGACATTTTTTGACACTACAATGACCCTAGTTCATGACCTGTGTATAAATTCCATAGCTTATATAGCTTATATATCCATTTTGCTTCATGTCCATTACCACTTTCGTGGTACTGTTTTGATCTTTTTTTTACCTATCTCATTGCCTTTTTCTTGGGAATTCTTTTACATTCCTGGCTGATGGCAAATAATTTCAAGCATTTTACTGCATTTAAAGATGATGCTGTGTTTCTACATTGACAGCACTGCATTGTAAAATGATTAACTTCCTGATTTGAGAGTTGCCAATCTCACATTTTAGCACATTTGGAGTAAGCTCTAATCTCTACCAAAGTTTAATGGGAAATTTACTTCACAAAAATTTCCTTTTGACATATCAATAGGAGAAAGGAAAGAATAAAACTTGAAAATAAGTAACCTTTTTATTCTCTTCCAATTACAAAGCAGCTAGGATGTTCCCAGGTGATTTGAATGAAGGAGCAAGCTTATAAAAAAGTTTTTCTGAAAGCTAGTGTAATCCCATTACCTCATTTTATAGATGGAGAAACTCAAGCTTAGAAAGGTAAAGTGACTTATCAAAGGCAAATTACTGGTAAGTTAGTTAGAACCATATTTCCTTAATCCAAAATACATATGTCTATGTCCTTTAGTAAAGAAAGTTAGGCTTTTATATGGAGAGAAATTCTTTGTATTTTGAATTACAAAAGCATTTACTACATTTCCATTTCCTTTGCTTTCAAGCTCATCAAAATATATGCTCAATTGCTTTCTTTATCTTATGACTTGGAGTCCAGAATTAATTATAACAATTGCTGGGCATTTGGGTTCAGTCTCTAAACATGTTGATTGCATGCTTTATCCTCACCTAGTAGCAACTTCTGGGGTATTTTGAGCTTGCAAGAATTTGGCTAAATGTATTCTTACAAAACATATTATACATACAGCCGAGTGACTCAGATGTAAAGCTAAGGGGGTTATGCTTTAGTTTATAAGCAGAGCAGATTACTATTCTCCTGTTGCAAAATAATGAATTTAAAATTCCTGGAAAAATAAACCAATTAAGACATTTGGTGCCTCAGCTGCAAATATGGATAAATAATATCTTGCATTCTCTGGGAAAGTACCAAACTGGCTAGTTGCAATTTGTATATTCTTATCATACAGAATCTCCATGGTGATAGACACCTGCAAAATGGCACAGTGGAGTGGGATGGGATGGAGGAAAGAGAGAATTTTTGAAACTGTCATTTGCCAAGCATATGGATACTGCTTGGCCCAGCTATCAATCTCTCTCAAAAGAGAACCAATCTTGGTTTTCAAACTTTTTGGTTTTAGTACCCCTTTCACCTTTTAGTAACTACTGGGGGGGCAGCTAGGTAGTGCAATGAGTAGAGCACTAGCCCTGAAGTCAGGAGGATCTGAGTTCAAATTTAACACTTCCTAGCTGTGTGACCCTGAGCAAGTCACTTAACCCCAATTGCCTCAAGGAAAACATACTAAGAACCCATCCCAAAGAACCCTTTTATCTACTGATATTTACCATATTAAAAAATTAAAAGTCTTATTATTACAAAAATAGTTTTATATCATGAACCTCCTGAAAGGGTTTTGAGCATTTCCAGGAGTTTCTCTCAATTTGAGAAATCCTACTTTAGCCCAATATATTCATTTTTGTAGAGGAGGAAATTGGGACTCAGAAAAAGGAAATGCCCAAGACCATATAGGAATGATAATAATAAGTAGCACAGTTGGGATGCAGGATGTCTTCTGATTCTGAATCCAGAGCTTTTCCCAGCTTTTATCTACTTATTTTTTCTGCAGTTCATCTGCTTGATTCTTTTTACTTATCAGGAAGAGGAAATTGAGAAAGTGGAAAAAATTTGGAGATTAACAGTGAATATTCAGTTGTTATTTAGTGACAAATTGTGCACTAAGTGAAGCCCTGGTAAAACTATTTTTTGTTAATGAATTAATCTGGGCAAGTCAATCCATCAGCAAATAATTATTAAGAGTCTACTATATGCCAAGCATTGTGCTTAAGCACTGAGAATACAAGCACAAAAAATGTAACAGTTCCTACTTATAAGGAGCTCACAATCTAATGGGGGTGAAAAATTGCTGTTCATCCTTCATTTGGAAAGAGATCCAATGCCATGACAAGGTGATGTCTTGATTTGCTTGTGAATTCAGTTTAAGGGAGGCAGAATTTTACAGAATCATTAGCCTCACTACTCTTTTTGAGAGTTATTAAAGTCCAAGACAAAAATCAAGATAATTGATCATGGCTCAGGATACAATTTTGATCTTGACATCTTCAATGCCTGACCACATGGCACCTATTTCAATTGCTTTTATGGTGTTTGGAATAAATTGTTCTCATCCACTTATTCTGCTGTAGAAGTCTTTATATCCTTAAGACAGGCATCCCCTTAAATAACCAACAGGTGAAGCCCATTTATTAAACTCAATCTGCTTTAGCCTACCTGCCTAGCTAATTATGGGGTATGGTTACTGTACATATTACATCTTCTTGGAGCCACAGGTGAGAATTGGGTGATAGGTAGAAACCAAAGGTGGGTAATTATGCCTGAAAAGGGCTCACCAAACTCTCATGCCAGATGTGCTAGTCCTTTTTGAATACCCCATACTACTATACATAAAATATACACACAGAATAAATGGAAAATTAATAATAATAACAATACATACATATATAGAACTACTTATACTTAAGTAGTCTGGGAGGAAGAGTATCAGAGGAGGCAGGGATCAAGAAAAATTTCTAGCATAAGGTGGTGTTTTATTTGCTTGTTAAAAGAAGAGAAGGATTCTATGGCAGAGGCAAAAAGATCTAATTCAGGTTTCATTTGGGTGTTTTGCTTCAAAAGACTCATTAATGCTTGTTTGATGCATTTATCCTATAATATATCCAAATCAAAATTGGTGAACCCAGGTAACTCACTAATATACAAACTTATAGCAACTGCAAGCTCCTGTTTGATGTTGAAAAGGACAATACATTTAGAAAACAGAATAAAACTTTCCCAGGAAAACTTATTTAAGCCTTTGTAAATTTCTGAGAATGATAAATACTTTGAGATTTTGATTGCTTCATGATCGCATCAATGTTGGTACATTCATCTCTAATGCAAGTAGTCGCTGTCTATCCATGCTTTCTAATTTTGTGCAAAACTTTACTAATTTCTTCCAAAAATGGAGGAAAAACGTAATGCCAAAGAAGCATCACTGGATTTCGAATCAGAAAACCTAGATTTGAATTCTGGCTCTGCTACCTTTCCTGTATGGCAATTTTTAAAAAACATTTCCGAGCCTCATTTTGTCTATTAGTTTAGATCAGGATCCTTAAATTTGTTCCACTTGAAATCCCTCTTTATCTGACACATTTTTACATGACCTTGGGTATATATGAATATAAAATAGAATGTAAACAAATATTGACTTATAATAAATTATAATTTCATGATTCCCTCCACATTCAGATACATAATTTTATGTGGAGTTATTGATCTACACTTTAAGAAACCTTGGATTAAATGACCTTAGAGTCCTTTCATGGGCCAGCAAGATGATGCAACAGAGCACTGGGCCTGGTGCCAGGAAGACCCCTCTTCTTGAGTTCATATCTGGCCTCAGACACTTACTAAGTGGGCAAGTCACTTAACCCTGTTTGTCTCAGTTTACTCATTTGAGTAAACTGAACTGGAGAAGGAAGTGGCAAACTAGTCAAATATCTAGATTAAAAAAATCCAAATTTGGGTCATGGAGAGTTGGACCTAACTGAAACAACTAAACAATGAGAAGTCCCTTCTTGTTCTAATTCTATGATCCTGTAGAAAAGATTCATTTAATACGCTGGAAGTCTTCAAAATTCTTTAATACACACCATGTATATCAATAGAATACTACAGCAACATATTGTCCATCTAGTCTCATTCAGGCTTGATACATTATTAGACCAGACCCTTTTATTTTCATGCAGGTCATTTATATTATTATTTTTTTTAAATGGAAGTCAGTGTAATTATTTTTAGCAGACTTAAACCTATTAGGTTTCTTTCCCTATAAGGTAGCTTATAATGTTGGATTTTCCAAGATTATGGTGTTTAACGATTACAACTATGTGAGATCAGTGAGAGAATGCAATGTTTTTGCATCTGGCCATAACTTGAGACCAATGAAAATATTCCTCAATTTTACAAATATTAACCAGTCCACTCTCCTACTCAGTTCTTGGCCATCTGCATAGAATAATTCACTGGAATGCCTATCCAACTTCCATTCATTATTAGGGTATAATATTCTTAAAATCATAAATTTAGATTGGGAAGGGACATTACAGATATTTTAATACCTTCAATTTATAGATAAGGAATAGAAACACAGAGAAGTGAGATGGTTTTCCTAAAAGCATATGAATATTTAGGAACAGAGCCGGTTTTTGATCTAATTTTCTTCAACTTCGAATTCAGTACACTTTCTGTTTTGCCATATTCTTTATTAATTTTATTTTTCCTGTGTGAGATTATGAAGTCAGTTCTCTTTATGTAGTTGTCAGTTCAGTGAAGAATTCCTTTAATGCTCAATGTGATCTGCACAAAATTATCTACTGAAATTTTGAGACTGGTCTCTGAACAAATAATCAGCATGTCTTTTGGTACTCAAACACATCTGTTTGTCTTCATTAGGAGTTCATTCTTGGTGCTTGGCAGTTATCTGGAAGATAGAACATATGATGCTCTCTAAAATTCTAAGAATTCCTTGGATGTTCCACTTATGAATTCTGGAAATTTTAGCAGTTACTGAAACTTTTACAACATTGACTTCTAAGGTTCTTTATGCACTTAAAAAAATTTACAAAGAACAGGTTGTATGACGAAATGAAGGGAGAATATTTGGAGAAGAGTAACCCTTTCAAAAAATTAAGGGATTTTCTTCATGTTCTATGATCTCTAATCTGAACTCACTGTAAAGAATAACTCTAGAACTGCTCTATTTTGCTTTCATTGTCAATCACTTTGAGAATAGTTACACTCAGGTGCATATATATATATATATATATATATATATATATATATATATATATATATATATTAACACTTTTGGTTTTCATTCTGAGTCAATGTTTGAGCAGATACAGCTGCCTGCTTATGTAAGAAAATGCCATGTTATTGAATAATATATAGGAATTGAAAAAGGAGATCTTATCTTATACAAAGAGGTCAGTTCTCTCTTATTTGGACAATTCCTTTTTTCTTTTTCTTTTTAAAAAATATGACATTCTTTCAAATGAATGTCAAATGTGAATGGTTGAAGCCAGGCCACTGTATGTTTCCCAAACTTTTCTGATACAAAGGCATAGCTATATTGTGTATCAAAGAACAAGCATTCTCAATTCAACCATCAAGAGTTGTGTTCAGCACAGATTTTTTTTAGTCATATCCACACAAATAGTAATCATAATCAATGATGTCATTTTTTAAATGTCAAGCAATAAATGCTAGTTCTTGGAATTCAGGGTCTTGTTCATATCAGTATGATATTCATTGGGATTGGGAGATCCTAGCTGTTTACTATGGTGCTGTTGGGATCAGATTTCAACAGAATTATGGACAAAAAGGGGTTCTCAAGGTAATGTATTTATATGGGAAGGACAGTTTTCTATGCATCAAAATTAGAGAGGAATTTATTTTTCTGATCCCAATTGGGGGGTGCTCCCTTCCACCCCCAAGTAGACATCATCTGGAGTTTAAGGAAACAATGAGGTCTTACTCTTGAGTCACAGGGGAATGGAGAATAAATGGGGTTATAGAAAATTAGGAAATTTTAACTCCCTAATGCTGAATATATCGGAACCCTTCTGCACTCCAACCTTTGAATAAAAAATGGAAAATGAGAAAATTTTTCCTCTTCTCTCTGAAAGAATAATTTTGAGAACAGGTAATTGGTTGTTTTTTTGTTTTCCCAGAGTCATTTTCCATTTTTTCCTTCTTGGGCTCTGTTTGAAGATTGCTGTGGTGAAAATGTAAACATTGTCAAATAGCGAAGCCTTCCTGATTTCTACCTCATGCATGCTTACCTTTTTGATTCTATATATTTTCCTGTCTTTGACACTCTTTAAAAATCACTTGAATTAGCAATGAGTAATAATCTAATAGAAATTGGTTGTAGCTTATAATATCAGAAATGGTGAATAGGAGCTTTTTAGTCTGTGACTTGCTATGGAAACTCCTTATTTATGACATCTGGGGTAAGGAGGGCATTAACTTTGTTTTGCCAGCTCCATAAAAATGAAGACCATTGGAAGATGACTTGTAGTAAAGGACTCAGGTTTTCTACATGTAGATGAGGAAGACAAGCCAAAAGTTTAGCAGAATTAGATATGCAGATTGTGAGAACAGCCCTCCTAAGAGACCCATCTCTTCTTGCTTCATTCTGAAACCTAGTATTCCTGAAACTATAATGATTGATTCCATTTCCCTATCTCATGATCAATACCCACTTAAATCTACCCCACATTGAGATAAACATTATATCTTTTGCCCTGGTTCCTTATCCTTTCCCCTAGATCCCCTCCATTTTTCTTAGTTGCTTCATTTACTCAATATCCATCTTACTATGGGCTGCTATTACTATGAAGACCTGTTACTTTGTGCTTAAATGATACTTTATAAAAACCTCTTAGTTCTAGGAGAAACTAGGACAGAAGCTTCATATATGTTCTCAACTCCAGACTGCTTTCCTGTGAGTTTGGCAACAAAAGAGCAAAAGGACTTTGAGCTTGCTCTATTGACTTAGAGAGGCATTATCTATCTATTCTATCTATCTATCTATCTATCTGTCTATCTATCTATCTATGTGCATATATATGTATATATATACGTATATATGCATATATATATATATATATATATATATATATGAAGAATATATCAAGAAGCAATGTCAGAATTTAATTTTCCTTCTGTAGAAAAAGGGTAGGTTGCAGAAGGACTTTTCCCTTTGAGAAGCCAAGTCCCTAGGGCAGCTTTTGATTTCCTGAAGGACCAATAAATCCACTAGAGTACTTATGACTGAATTTCCAACAGCTTAACAAACCCCAGTATCTGGAAATACTGGATTGGAAAGGCAACTACCTGCCAATCAACAGCCCTGGGCAGATCTCACACTGATCCTTCTGACAGAAAATGTATCATACATTCTATGAGCATCCTATTTAGCTACTTTAGGATTCTTGCCCTGAGGCATCATACTGTATGAAAGGTCTTTTTTCAATTACTTTTCTAAGGCATTGCTATGATTAAGTAAGCATCACAGATTTAACCTCCTATATATATATATATATATATCTTTTGGGCTTTTGTCTTTCTAGAGTCCTATGCAGCTAACTAAACCAGCAATGCAAAACCAAGGGGGATTGTCATGTATCTTTTTGCTGGTGTAAGGAGGAAATGGGATCATCATTTGGAATTTTGGGCTTTAGTGTAATTCAGGCCAACAGTCATGGAGATGGAAAGGGCGGTTCAGGTTTCTACTGCTGCATTAAATATAGACTGTATAACTGATTTTTCCCCCCTACTTTTTCTTTTAAAAACATACACAAAATCTCATTATCTGTCTAATTTCAAAATTGTTTTATTTTTTTCCAGGTCAAATACTGGCACTAAAAAGATGCCTATATTTTCCAGTATAATACATACAGAAACAAAAATAGGGCAGTTGCTTTTGAAATTCTTTGATGCTACTCAAAAGAGGTCATGCTGCATACCCAGAGCAATAGGAAAATAAAACAAAAAAAAAACTTTTTTTCTTCTTCTTTCTAGAAGATAGATTATATAGGAAAGGAACATGAGACATTCCATAAATGGAAAGAAAGCAAAAAATAGCATTTATTAAGGGTCTATTATGATTTAGATATAGACAACTAGGTAGTACAGGGGACAAATTGTCTGGTCTGGAATCAGGAATATCTGAGTTCAAATCTGGCTTAAGATACTTAATAGCTGTATGATCCTAAGCAACTTAACCCTATTTACCTTGTTTTCTCATCTATAAAATGAACTAGAGAATAAAATGGCAAACCATACCAATCTGTTTGCCAAGAAAACTCCAAATAGGGTCATGAAGAATTGTACCACATGAAATGCTGAACAGCAAATGTATCAGACACTGTGCTAAATACTTCACAAGTAATCTCATTTTGTCCTCTTATTAGCACTGGAAGTTAGATGCTATTATTATTGTCATCATTTTACAGTTAAGGAACCTGAAACAGACAGAGGTTAAATGACCTGCTTAGCATCATACAGCTAGTAAATCCAGATTGGAAGTTAGGTCTTTGTGACTCCTGGCCTAGAATTCTATCCATTGTCTCCTTGCAGTAGACAGCTAGAATCTGGAGCAACCTATAGGCAAATTCCATTTTTAAATTCAAGAAAAATCTTACATATTCATAGAGTAGATGGATGCCTAGATGTCACAGACTATGAGATGAATGATCTAGTTTTCTGTCCTCAATTATTTTTTCCAGGCTCTCTAAAAGGATTATAGACTGCTCTTTTAGTTTTAAAGAAAGGCTTGCTATCTTTGAATATTTCCTTTTAAACATACAGATTCTTCTACTTCTCTTTTTTTCCTCAGTCATCAGTGTCTTACTATAGCTTAGGTTATCTGATCCATTCCAAGTGATTAATTCTTTCCTGGGTAAGTCCTTGGTAGTCTTTAGAAGAATTGAAAGAACTATCTGGGGTTGTGCCATAGATAGAGAACATGAGGGACTTCCTATATTTCACTGCCTTAAGTGCTGGTAAACTCTTATCAAACAACTTTAGAGTTATGTTTGTTATAGTGAAATATATGAAAGAATTGACTGTACCAGTATCTTGAATTTTTTTCTTCTAGGTTACTTTCCTTTTAGTTTGTATCAATTGTGCATATTACTAATTATTTATTTATATGATTCTCTCCTCCATTAGTATATAAGCTCTTTGAAGGCAGTTTTTCTTCATCCTTTCACCTTTTCTTATCCTCAGGCTTAGCAGAGTGCATGGCATATAGGAAATGCTTAATAAAGCTAATTGATCAGTAAGGATATGAGAGTTTTGCAATGTTTCAGCTAGGGTAGCCCAAGGATTAGATAGTAATCTAATCTTCATTGTTGTATTTGGCCCTGGAAATTTTACAATAAATGCATATTTCCCTAGGGATCTTGTGAATTTCATGATTGGGTTCTGCCCTATTTTGGAGCCAAATTACAAAGTATATCTACAGGGGTGTCTATGTGATGATGTAGATCAGGGGTTCTCAAACTACGGCCCACAGGCCAGATGCTGCCCGTTGAGGATGTTTATGCGGCCCCACCGGCTTATGGCAAATGGGCTGAGGGGCAGAAACAGAGTGTGAGTTTTTGTTTTTATTATAGTCTGAGGGACAGTGAACTGGCCCCCTATTTAAAAAGTTTGAGGACCACTGATGTAGATCATAAAAATAAGATGTCCACTAAAATATAAAGTCTTTCTTCATCTTGTCTTTGCATTCATCTGTGTCTTTGCACAGAGCAGGTATGATATAAATGCTTGTTTGATTGGACAGATTCGATTGGTATTAACAGAATCTATCTATCTTCATTGGCAAAAATAGGTCCAAATCCCACTTCAGATATTTATTACTCACTTAATCTCTGCTTTGTTATTTGTAAAACTGGGATAGTAATAGCATTTAACTTATACAGTTATTTTGAAGAATAAATAGAGCAATATATATCAAACACTAGACAAAACTTGAAACATTATGATGAAAGGAAGCTATCGTTGACCTTCCTGGCCCTCAATTTCCTCCTTGGTAAAGTAATTGAATTGGCCTATGACTTTTGAATTCTTTTCGCTCTAAGTCTATGGCTCTATGATTCTGTAATCTAATAGAGATCACTTAGGACCTTAGTGCCAGAAATTATGAATGCAGAATAGACAAGATACCTCACTTTGTTGTCTTAACCTGTCTGAGACCTTTGTTTTAGTGAAAATATTTCAGATACCCTAATTTTTTTCATTTAGGGATGGAATGTTTAAGTGATTTATTTGATATAAAGAATTCCCAGGCAGGCAGTCTTCTACTAATACAGGTTGTGCAATTTAGAATCTTTAGAGTTTGCCTGAGATCTCAAGAAGTCAGTCACTTGCCCAAGGACAACCAGTATAAAAGGCAGTACTTGGACTTAGGTCTTCCTGAAGTTGAGTCTCTACCTACTTCCTTCTGCCTTTCTTCAAGCATGTTAATAATGTCTAATACTTTTACTCTGTTTTTTCCCTTTTGAAATTTTTTGGACCTGTCTTAGGCACATCATCCAATTATTGATTAGTGATGATGATGGAATTGAAAGTATCTTAGCAATAAGGTCATCAGCTTCAAGGAGAAACTTTAGAGATGGCCCATCCTAATCCCTCATTTAACTAATAAGCAAACTGACTCCCAAAAAAGTAAGGTGAATTGCTCAGGGCCAAACTGATAGAAAGTAACAGAGGATGAAATCATACATTAAAATGAAGTACTATATCCCAAGATATTCTCACGATATATACATAAAGCATATTGACATGTATACACACATGCATACAGGCAGATGCATGCATGCAAGAAATTATCACTGTACATATGTACAAATGCATACATAGCTGTATACACATATCTATATGAATCTATATATATACACACATGCATGTATATATGTAACATAAATAAGGGACCAAAAGCAGAAGAACTAGTGGAAGGATGTTTCATGGAAACAGATGATATAGGGAGATTAAGATTAAGTGAATTTAAAGGTTTTTTTATGGTATATTCGTGTGTGTGTGTGTGTGTATGCATGCACATGTGCACATATGTGTGTTTCTGCCAGAGATGTTAAAATAAAACCCAAGTTTATAGGTTTCATTATTGCTACAAATAATACAATAATTTTGAATAATTTGGTTGCTTGATATAATGGAAAAAACAATAGAATGTGTAATCAAAAGGCTTGGATTCAAGTCCTTAGTGTGCCATCTACTATCTATATAACCTTAGAGATTTCATTTAACTTTGCAGAGAGAGCCTCAATAATCTTATTTAAAATATGTAGATAACCATTGTTCAATAAATCTTACAATATTTTTGTGAAAATCAAATGAGTTAGTCTATGCAAAGCATTTGTAAGAAAATATATGCAGCACAATAATTTTAAAAGCAGTGTACATTTAAGATACTATTATAAAATGTTCATCTTTGCCTTGGGGGTATGCGGTATCTTTGCCCTTTATGCAGATGATTTATATGAGAACACTTAGAACTTCTAGTTATCATTAATCCTCTTCAGAATATCTCTGGACACTGAGATCTCAAGTGTTATTCCTATTCAATAAAGTTTCTATAATAGTCTGGATGGTTGGAGAAAGGAAATTAGATGGCATAGTAGATAGAATCCTTGTTTGGGATATTAAAAATGTATCTTATCTTAGACAGTTGCTTATTAAAAAAAAACTACTTTGATAACTATATTTCAATATAATTGATTTCTCCATAATCTCATATTTTGTTTTATGCATTTAAAACATTATTCTGCGAAAGATTCTATAGATTTCATAGACTTTCAATGAGTCCCATGACATACAAAAAGATTTAAGAGCCCTTGCCCTAAATATCTTCTATGTGGTTTCCAAAAGAAATATTCCTAAGCACAGATCTGACCATATCATTCACTTATCCAGGAATCTTCAGTGGTTTCCTAAACATCTAAGACAAAACAGGAATTGAAGAGTCATTATGATCTTATCACCACCTATCTCTCTAGGCTTATTTCATATTAAATTCTTCTACACATTTTTCGTTTCCAAGCAACATGTACCTCTGTTTATTCCCTTAAATGAATATTCCATTTTCTATTGTTGTCCCTCTGCACAAACTGCCTCCCATGTCTATGTCATATTACCTCTGCAACTCTGCTAGTTAAATTTTGAACTTCTTTCCAAACCCAACTTAAATACCACCTTCTACTATGGTGCTTTCTCCTATCTACTAGGTAGCATAGTGAATATATTACCCAAGTTGAAGTCAATAAGACCTGAATTTAAATCCTACCTCAGATACTAACTGTGAATCTGGGCAAGTTACTTAACCTCCCTCTTAGCCTCAGTTTTCTTATCTCCAAAATGGAGTTAATAAGCATTTTCCTCCAAAGGTGAGAATCAAATGAGATACTATGCAGAGTGCTTTGTTATTGTTAAAATATCATATAAATGCAATGATTGTCGTCCATTGTAGTTATCTCTCTTCAAATTATCTTGTATTTACTCATCTGTTTACATGTTGAAAACTGTAGAATGTAAGTTTTTAAAGACTATTTTTCTTTGTATCCCAGACTAACACTACTACTGTAATTTACACATAAAGAGTATTTAATAAATGTGTTGGATTGAATTGAATTATGTTGGTAATCTATCCTCCCACATCCTCATGGGTGAACATAAACATAGCCATTACCTTTGTTGCTTTGTGTCCAGTTTAATAATTTCCAAATTATTCTGGGTTTAGGACAAAGCTTTCTTTATTTGTCTTCCCCAAAATATAGGTCTGACTATGTCATTTAAGAAAAGTAATTTCATTGTGCCTAGTGTTGATTTGGCTGAGCCTTATAAAAGATATGAATGGACAGTTTTGCCACAGGGAATGAAAAACAGCCCTACTATGTGCCAAACGTATGTTGCTGCTGCTCTTGCTCCAATAAGAAAAACATTTCCAAAAGTAATATTGTTACATTATATGGATGATATTTTGGGATGTGCATCTGAGGAACAAATGTTAGAAGCATGTCTACAAAAGACCATGGAAATACTAAAGTACTACAAACTGCATATAGCTACAGAAAAAATTCAAAGAAATGCTCCTTTTCAATATTTAGGATATGAAGTATATCCTAAGATACTCACAGTACAAAAGCTTTCTTTAAGAACAGAGAAGTTGAACACCTTAAATGATTACCAAAAATTAATAAGAGATATCCAATGGATGCGTCCAGTGTTAGACTTTACTTCCAATCAACTGCAACTTCTATATGACATTTTAAGGGAAGACAGTACTTTAAATTCACCACACCAGCTTACAAAAGAAGCACAAGAGGCTTTGAGAGAAGTTGAACTGGCTTTATCCAATGTGGTTGAAAGAGTCACTCAAAAACCCTTGGAAATATCAGTTTCTGCTACTAAAGAGGCACCCACAGCAGTCCTTCATCAAGGAGACAGTGTGATTGAGTGGGTGAACCTTTCAGCACCACCAGAACAAAGCCTTTCTCCTTACCCAGTGCTTGTGGCTAGAATTTTATTAAAGGCAATTAAGAGAGTAATTCAATTATCTGGAATAAGTCCTGAAAAAATATACACATTCTATACTAACACACAAATTAATGTATGCTGTGAGACCATCCCAGAATGGCAAATTTTATTGGCCACCGCTCCAAATTTTGCACATGGATCTCCATTAAATATAACCCGGCTACTACATAATTGGCAATGGATTTTTGAAGAAAAGATTTCTAAGTTTCCTCTTAAAGGACCAACAATCTTTACAGATGCCTCCAAAGAAAATATTTGTGCTGTATACTGTTAGGATTACTAAGTGAGAACTCAGGTTTTCTGGACAATTACAAGGTGAGAACTCAGGTTGACTTGATAGAGGGGGCAAGCTCATTGGCTGGGGTGGTTCTTCCCAGAAGCCCTTGCATTATCCCACGCCCATTCTCTGGGAGGATAAAAGAGACAGCACTGGGCGCAGAGAGCAGATCGGCCTGGAGAAGGATAAGAGCTGGAGGAGATTCAGAGCCAGGATTCAAGAAGAAAGACTCTGCATTGCATCAGGCTTGACGGGGCTCTCTGCAGGAAGGGAAGTCACTTCTAAGGACAAGAGTTAACAGCAACTGCCTGGAGACAACGGTTCATTACAGGAAGAAGAATCTGTCTGAAAGATTTGAGTAGACACAGCAGATCTCTTCCCAGAGAGCAATCCAGCAGCTTCTGGAGACGACAGCTCACTACAATTGGCGCCCAACGTGGGGCCAGGACTTTTGCTTATCCTGACAAGAGGAGCTAGACCAGACCTTCGCAATTTGGCGCCCGAACAGGGACAGAGACGGTCCTGATTCCAGTGGAAAAGCTTCCGATCTAGATCTCAGTCTCTCTGACCCAGAACCGTGAGTAACGAGGAAACTTCGTTAAAGATTAAGTGAGCGTGCTAATAGATAAATAAGGAACTTAACTTGTTAAGGGCTAAACCAGGAATCTCTTATAGTGAAATGGGGCAAACACCTTCTGTTCAAGGAAAATGTTTGGAGAGCATCATCAAGGTTATGAAAAGCCAAGGATTGATTATAATTTTAGAGGAGATTACTGAACTTTTAAGAACTGTGAAGGTTATATGTCCTTCTTTTTCTCTGGAAAAAGAATTGGATCCAGATGAGTGGAAACTATGTTACTATATGCTTATGTAATTTATGTAATTATCTGTAATACTTCCCATATTGATGGATTTATGTTTCAAGGTCATTTATGTAATTATCTGTAATACTTCCCATATTGATGGATTTATGTTTCAAGGTCATGACTGTCCTATGTTCTAAATCAAAAGAAAGGGGGAGATGTTAGGATTACTAAGTGAGAACTCAGGTTTTCTGGACAATTACAAGGTGAGAACTCAGGTTGACTTGATAGAGGGGGCAAGCTCATTGGCTGGGGTGGTTCTTCCCAGAAGCCCTTGCATTATCCCACGCCCATTCTCTGGGAGGATAAAAGAGACAGCACTGGGCGCAGAGAGCAGATCGGCCTGGAGAAGGATAAGAGCTGGAGGAGATTCAGAGCCAGGATTCAAGAAGAAAGACTCTGCATTGCATCAGGCTTGACGGGGCTCTCTGCAGGAAGGGAAGTCACTTCTAAGGACAAGAGTTAACAGCAACTGCCTGGAGACAACGGTTCACTACAGGAAGAAGAATCGGAGAGATTTGAGTAGACACAGCAGATCTCTTCCCAGAGAGCGATCCGGCAGCTTCTGGAGACGACAGCTCGTTACAGTATACTCTCATGATTTAACCATAAAGAGAGTAGTCAGGACTCCTTTTCAGTCCACTCAACAGAATGAATTATTTGCTATCACACTAGCTCTTACTTATTACCCAGGAGACGTAAATATAATTACTGATTCAGTCTATTCAGTAGGTGTAATACAAAGAATTTCCACAGCCCAAATAAAATTTGCAGCCTCTAATATTTATCAGCTCTTTAAGGAACTTCAAGAGCAAGTGAGAAAACATCCAGGTAAGATTTATATCTTGCATATCCACTCACATAGTGGACTTCTAGGTTCTATTTTTGATGGAAATTCAAAAGCAGATAGCCTTCTAACCATGTTATCCAGTAGTCCTTTATTTCAGGAAGCATAAGAATCTCATTCTAAATATCATCAGGCTGCTCAAGCTTTACATTTACAATTTGGAATCACAAGAGAGGAAGCTAGGAGCATAGTAAAAAGCTGTACAGCTTGTCTTCTTTTCCACGCTCCTATACTCCCTCCAGGGAAGAATCCTCATGTTTTGAGACCCAATGAAATCTGGCAAATGGATGTGACCCACTATAAATCTTTTGGTCATCTGTCTTTCATCCACGTGATAGTAGATACCTTTTCAGGATTCACTTTTTCAGTGCCAACAGCAAAAGAGACAGTCTGAGTGGTCACTGAATTCCTTATCCAAGCATTTGCAATTATGGGTGTGCCATAAGAAATAAAAACAGATAATGGACCTGCATATAGTTCTAAACATTTTGCACACTTCTGTGCACAGTATAAGATATTACACATTACTGGAATACCTTTTAATCCGCAAGGTCAGGCAATAGTAGAGAGAAGAAATAGACATTAAGACACTCCTCCAAAAACAAAAGAAAGGGGGAGCCACAGATAGCCCTAGGGAACTTCTAAATTTAGTTCTCTATATCATTAATTTTCTAATTTTTGACAAAGATGCACTGGCTCCGGCAGACAGGTTTTATAACCCACCAGAAGGGCAGTGTCCAGTGGGAGCAGCTCCAATATCTTTGGATAATCGCCAGGTGATGTGGAGAGACCCAGAAAGTGGTGAATGGAAGGGACCAGATAGGTTAACTTCCTGGGGGATAGGGTTTGCTTGTATTTCTTCAGATGGAGAAGGAATTAGATGGGTGCCAATGGGTCGTATTCACCTTGTCCATCAGAGAGAGACAGAAAAAGAGAAAGACCTCAAAACAAAGGAGAAAATCTAAGAAACATCTGACACTGAAAGAGCATGGCTAATGAGAAGACTGTTTAAGAACTTTAAAAACCAGCAGGAATCCTTGGATTTCCTAACACAAGATGAGACTAATGGACAATGGACTTATGGACATTTATAAATTCTCAATTTATGATTATTTGATCATGTTATTTGTTATATACTTCTAGCATGTATTATGTTACTATGATACTATGTGTTTATGTAATCTATGTAATTATGTGTAATGCCTCCCATATTGATGGATTTATGTTTTAAGGTTATGACCACTCTATGTTCTAAATCAAAAGAAAGGGGGAGATGTTAGATTCTTACTAAGTGCTAAGTCAGTACTTGACAATTCTCTAGTTCTGGCCTTTCCTAGGGAAGAGCTTGCATGCTTAGGAGGAGCAAGTTCAGTGGTTGAAGTAATTCTTCCCAGAAGCCCTTGCATTATCCCACACCCATTCTCTGGGAGGATAAAGAGGGCAGCTCTGGAGGAAAAAGGGAGTCTCTGCTCTAGACCAGACTTGAGGCAACTCTCTGCAGGAAGGGAAATCACTTCTCTGGACCAGAGTTAACGGCAACTGTCTGGAGACCAGGACTCTCTACAGGAAGAAGAATCTGTCTGAGAGATTTGAGTTGACACAGCAGATCTCCTCCCAGAGAGTGATCAACAGCTTCTGGAGACAACTGCACGTTGGTGATAAACATTTATCATTCAGATATCTTCCTATCTTATCCACTCTAAAACCATACATATACAGAGGACATATCTTTTTTATCTGCATTATTCCATTATTTTCTTAAGTTTAGACAATCAATAGAAAAAAGATCAAATTCTGAATGCTGACACTGAAAATTTAAAATTTAACATTTGGCTCTTAAAAGCTGGTTTGAGCTGACTCCAGCACACCTTGGTCATATTCTTCATGTGTTTTGTTTTCCTGCTTCAGCTTAATTCATCTTATATCACATGCCTTTTAATGTTTTTCTCCATTCTTCATAGTCTTATTTTCTTCTACTATAGAAATGTTTACTTTCTTTTATGTACCATCCTTGTTTAGTGATTTCCCAATTAATAGGCATTTATTTTGTCTACAATTCTTTGTTACAATGAAATGAACTGCAACAGTTTCATATATATAAGTGAAAAGTTATATAAACATTGTAGACACAATTTAATCCAAAAAATTGCTTTCCTGATTCATAGCTCCAATATCAGTACATTCATGTTCCTATCTTTGTGCAATCTTTCCAACATTGACTGTCTATCTTTTGTTGTCTTTTTGTGAGATGTGGCTTCGCATTTCTACTATTTATTAGCGATTTTAAGTATCCTTTTTTATTAAATTTTATTTAATTTTTATTTTTAGATTCTCTCCCTTCCTGAAAACTTTTCTACCCATTGAGAAAGCAATAAAGTCATCCAAGAAAAATTTAAGCATTAGTCACATTCCCAAAACAAACAAAAAGAAAGAGAAAAAAATAGTTCAATCTGCACTCTGAATTCATCAGTACTCTATGAAGGCAAAAAGCATTTTTCATCATGAGTCCTTCAGAATTGTGGTGAGTCATTGTATAAAAATAAAAGTTCCTACATCTTTCTCAATTGAGTATCATTACTATGTTGCTGTACCTGTAAACCTCTTTCTTCTCATTCTGCTTGCTTCACTTTGCCTCAGCTCATATGTCTTCCCATATTATTTTGAAATTCTTTCTTTCATAATTTCTTAAAGCTCAATAGTGTTTTATATATTCATATGCCATAACTTATTCAGCCATTTTTAGTTCATTTGCATCCCCTCAGTTTCAAATTCTTTGCTCACAAAAAGAACTGTTATAAATATATTTATACCTATGTATTCTTTTCCTTTTTCTTTGATCTCTTTGGAGTATAGATGTAGTAGCTGCATTGCTAAGTCAAAAAGAATATGTAGTTTAATAGTTTGGGGGAGCATTGTTTTTAAGTACTTTCCAGAATAGTTGTTCTAGTTCAAAATTCTAACAATAGTGGGTTAGGAACTAGATTCTTAAATTGAAGTTCATGACCCCATGCAAGGTCTTGCAACTAAATGTGAGTACTGCAAAATTATGATTTATTATTAGTAAATGTTTGCTTTGTACCTATTTTATATTTTATTCACCTAATTTATATACCTATAAGCCCAGGATCATATAAAATTTTCTTAGATTTAAAGGGGTCATGAATAGAAAAAGTTTAAAAAGCCTTGAATTAGGGTACCTATTTTCATATTTCCCCTTCAATGTTTTCCTTTCCTTTTCTATCATCTAGTCAATCTGATGGGTATATAGTAGTACATTAGAATTGTTTTAATTGACATTTTTCTAATTAGTAATTTAGAGTATTTTTCATAACTTATTAATATCCCTTGACAAACTTATCATTGGAAAAGGCTCTTTTTTTGCTCAATTGTTTTTCAATTTTTTTTCAAATTTTTTCAAATATTTTTTTCAAATATATATAAAGATATTTTTCAACATTCATTTTTGAGACTTTGTTTTCCAAATTTTTCTCCCTCCCTCTGCTACCTCTTCCCTCCTAAAGACAGCAATTATACATGTATAATCATTTTAAACCTATTTCCATATTTGTTAGGTTGTTCAAGAAAAACCAGACCAAAAGGGGGAAAAATGAGAAAATAAAAAGCAAATAAACAAAGAACAGTGGGGATATTTTGTTTCAATTTACATTCAGTCTCCATAGTTCTCTCTCTGTATTCAGATGCCATTTTCCATTTTAAATCTATTAGAATTGTTTGTATCACCACATTGCTGAGAAGAGCCAAACCCATCACAGTTAATCACACATAATCTTGTTGTTACTGTGTGGAATGTTCCTTTGGTTCCATTCACTTCACTTGGCATCAGTTTTTGTAAGCCTTTCTAGGCTTTTCTGAAATCAGCCTGCTCATTGTTTCCTATAGAACAAAAATATTCTATTACATGAATATACCATAATTTTTTTCAGCCATTCCCCAATTGATAGACATCCTCTCAATTTTTGGTTGTTTGCCAGTATAAAAAGAACTGCTACAAACATTTTTGTACGTGTGAGTCAAGAGCCTCATATTTTGAGCTTATTGTTGTATATAGTATGAGATGTTAGAATATACCCAGTTGGTGCCTCACTTTCCAATTTTCGTTGCAGCTTTTGACAAATTGTGAGTTCTTGCATTTATAGCTGAGATCCTCAGATTTATCAAACACTAGTTTTTTGTGATCATTTGCTTCTGTATTTATGTACTTAATATTCCATTGATTAATCAATTTTTTTTATTATAGCATGGGTAATTTTTCAGCATTGATCCTTGCAAAACCTTCTGTTCCAACTTTTTCCCTCCTTCCCTCCACCCCACCCCCCAGATGGCAGCTAGAACAACATATGTTAAATATGTTGAAGTATATGTTAAATACAATATATGTATGCATATCCATACAGTTATTTTGCTGTACAAGAAGAATCGAACTTTGAAATAATATAAAATTAACCTGAGAAGGAAATCAAAAATGTAAGCGGACAAAAACAGAGGGATTGGAAATGCTATGTAGTGATTTATTCATTTGCCAGAGTTCTTTCACTGGGTGTAGCTGGTTCTATTAATTATTGAACAAATAGAACTGATTTGGTTCATCTCATTGTTGAAGATGGCCACATCCATCAGAATTGATCATCATATAGTATTGTTGTTGAAGTATATAATGATCTCCTGGTCCTGCTCATTTCACTCAGCATCAGTTCATGTAGGTCTCTCCAGGCCTTTCTGAAATCATCCTGATGCTCATTTCTTACAGAACAATAATATTCTATAACATTCATATACAACAATTTATTCAGCCATTTTCCAATTGATGAACATCCACTCAATTTCCAGTTTCTGGCCACTACAAAGAGGGCTGCCATAAACATTCTTGCACATACAGGTTACCTTTCCCTTCTTTAAGATCTCTTTGGGGGAAGACTCTGCTAAAAAGCTATTAGAAATAATTCAGAATTTTAGCAAAGTTTCAGGATACAAAACAAATCCACATAAATCCTCAGCAGTTTTATACATTACCAACACAATCCAACAGCAAAAGATACAAAGAGAAATTCCATTCAAAATAACGGTCGATAGTATAAAATATTTGGGAATATATCTACCAAAGGAGAGTCAGGAATTATATGAGCAAAATTACAAAACACTTGCCACAAAAATAAAGTCAGATTTAAATAATTGGAAAGACATTCAGTGCTCTTGGATAGGCTGAGCGAATATAATTAAGATGACAATACTCCCTAAAGTAATCTATTTATTTAGTGCTATACCAATCAGACTTCCAAGAAACTATTTTAATAACCTAGAAAAAATAACAACAGAATTCATATGGAACAAGAAAAGGTCGAGAATTTCAAGGGAAGTAATGAAAAAAAATTAAGTGAAGGTGGTCGAGCTGTACCTGATCTAGAACTGTATTATAAAACAACAGTCACCAAAAACATTTGGTATTGGCTAAGAAATAGACTAGTTGATTAGTGGCATAGGTTAGGTTCACAGGGCAAGATAGTGAATAAAAATAGCAATCTAGTGTTTGACAAACCCAAAGATCCCAACTTTTGGGATAAGAATTCATTATTTGACAAAAACTGCTGGGAAAACTGGAAATTACTGTGGCAGAAACTAGGCATGGACCCACATTTAACACCACATACTAAGATACGATCAAAATAGGTCCAAGATTTAGGCATAAAGAATGAAATCATAAATAAATTGGAGGAACATGGGATTGTTTACCTCTCAGACTTGTGGAGGAGGAAGGAGTTTGTGTCCAAGGGAGAACTAGAGATCATTATTGATCACAAAATAGAAAATTTTGATTACACTAAATTAAAAAGTTTCTGCACAAACAAAACTAATGCAAACAAGATTAGAAGGGAAGTAACAAATTGGGAAAACATTTTTACAGTTAAAGGTTCTGATAAAGGCCTCATCTCAAAAATATACAGAGAATTGACTTTAATTTATAAGAAATCAAACCATTCTCCAATTGATAAATGGTCAAAGGATATGAACAGACAATTTTCAGATGATGAAATTAAAACTATTTCCACTCATATGAAAGAGTGTTCCAAATCACTATTATCAGAGAAATGCAAATTAAGACAACTCTGAGATATCATTACACAGCTGTCAGATTGGCTAAGATGAAAGGATCAAATAATGATGAATGTTGGAGGGGCTATGGGAAAACTGGGACACTGATGCATTGTTAGTGGAGCTGTGAAAGAATCCAACCATTCTGGAGAGCAATCTGGAATTATGCCCCAAAAGTTATCAAAATGTGTATACCCTTTGACCCAGCCATACTACTACTGCGCTTATATCCCAAGGAAATACTAAAGAAGGGAAAGGGACCTGTATGTGCCAAAATGTTTGTGGCAGCCCTTTTCGTAGTGGCTAGAAGCTGGAAGATGAATGGATGTCCATCAATTGGAGAATGGTTGGGTAAATTATGGTATATGAATGTTATGGAATATTATTGCTCTGTAAGAAATGACCAATAGGAGAAATACAGAGAGGCTTGGAGAGACTTACATCAACTGATGCTAAGTGAAATGAGCAGAACCAGGAGATCATTATAAACTTCAACAACGATACTGTATGAGGATGTATTCTGATGGAAGTGGATATCTTCAACATAGAGAAGAGCTAATCCAATTCCAATTGATCAATGATGGACAGAATCAGCTACATCCAGAAAAGGAACACTGGGAAATGAATGTAAACTGTTATTTTTACCTTCTGAATCCAATTCTTCCTGTGCAACAAGAAATTCGGTTCTACACACATATATCGTATCTAGAATATATTGTAATATATTTAACATGTATAAGACTGCCTGCCATCTGGGGGAGGGGGTTGGGGGAGGAAGGGAAAAAATCTGAACAGAAGTAAGTGCAAGGGATAATGTTGTAAAAAATTACCCATGCATATGTACTGTCA
Source organism: Sminthopsis crassicaudata (assembly GCF_048593235.1). Taxonomy (NCBI): domain Eukaryota; kingdom Metazoa; phylum Chordata; class Mammalia; order Dasyuromorphia; family Dasyuridae; genus Sminthopsis; species Sminthopsis crassicaudata. The sequence continues at coordinate 152,945,880 of NC_133618.1, forward strand.
AAAAAAAGTTATAATTATAAAATAAAATAAAAATTAAATAAATAATTATAAAAAAAAAAAAATCTCTTTGGGGAGGCAGCCAGGTGGCACAGTGGATAGAGCACCAGCCTTGAATTCAAGAGGACCCGAGTTCAAATCTGATCTCAGACACTTAACACTTCCTAGCTGTGTGACCCTGGCCAAGTCACTTAACCCCAGTCTCAGGGGGGGGGGGAGGGAGGAAAGATCTTTTTGGGATATAAGCCTAGGAGTAACATTGCTGATCAAAGGGTATGCACAATTTAATAACTTTTTGAGCATAGTTCCAAATTGCTCTCCAGAATGGCTAGAATGTATTCACAATTCCACCAACAATGGGCACTAATGCATTGGGAGATGGGGTGGGGGGAAGGAGGGGAAAAATTGGAACAAAAGGTTTTGCAGTTGTCAATGCTGACAATTATATCTTGTAAATGAAAAATATATCAGTAAAATGAAATTATACAGGCACTCTTTATATATGCCCATAACAGAAATACAGTTCTCAAGAGTTCTTTTTATCTTGTTCTGTTTCTCTTGAGTCCTATAGTTGGAAGTCACATTTTTTGTTTAGCTCTATCTTTCTCATTAGAAATAAATGGAATTCACTTGTTTCCATCTTCTTCCCTGGAAGAAAATGCTCACTTTAGCGGGGTAGTTTATTCTAGGCTGCATTTCAAGGTCTTTTGCAGTTCAGAATATCAGATTCCAGGCCCTTTGATCCTTTAATGTGGAAGCAGCTAGATCCTGAGTGATCCTTATTGTGGCTCCTTGGTATTTGAATTTTTTTTTCTGGCTGCTTGTAATATTTTTTTCTTTAGTCTGATAGTTCTGAAATTTAGCCACAATATTCCTTGGAGTTTTTATTTTAGGGTTTTTTTTCAGAAGGTGTTCAATGAATTCTTTCAATGCCTATTTTACTTTCTGATTCTATTATATCTGGGCAGTTGTCTTTGATGATTTCCTTTAAAATAGTATCTAGGCTCCTTTTTTAAATCATAATTTTAAGGAAGTCCAATAATCCTCAGATTATCTCTCCTAGACCTATTTTCTGGGTCTGTTGTTTTTCAAAGTAGATAGTTAGCATTTTTTTCAATTCTTTTTCTTTTTCTTTTGGTTTTGCTTGACTAATTCTTGATGTCTCAATGAATCATTAATTTCTATTTGTTTAGTTATGATTTTTAATGATTTTAATGGATTTAACTAATTAATTTAATTAATAATTTTAAATTCTATTTTCTTCATTAGCTTTTTCTTTTTCTTTTCTTTTCTTTTCTTTTCTTTTCTTTCTTTCTTTCTTTCTTTCTTTCTTTCTTTCTTTCTTTCTTTCTTTCTTTCTTTCTTTCTTTCTTTCTTTCTTTCTTTCTTTTTTTTTTTTACTTCTTTTTGTATATGTCCAATTGAGTTTTTAAATGAGTTGTTTTGCTCTATGGCATTTTTTTCCATTTCAATATTTTTTTTAACTGAGTTATTTTTTTTTCCAATTCACAAATCCTACTTTCCTGAGAGTTCTTTAGCTTTTCCAGTTCACTAAATTCTGTTTCGCTGGGAGTTCTTTACCTTTTCCAATTCACATTTTTGGAAGTTGTTCTCTTTTTCCACTTTATCAAATTTTTCTTTTAGTGAGTTATATGCCTTTTCTGTACCCTCTTGCAGAGCTTCTCTTTCCTTTCCCCATTTTTCTTTTAGCTCTCATTTAAGATCTTTTATAATTTCTTCTAGGAAAGCCTTGTGTGAGGGGGGGCCAGGTTACACCCACCTTTGGGATTTTTGTCTGGAGATTGTTTGCTATTAGTCTCCTCAGGGTTGAAAACCTGCTCTCTTTCTGTATAGGAGCTATGATTGTCTGGATTTTTTTACTCATTTTTAAAAAAGCCTTTATGATCTGCCTATTTTAGGCTAGGCTGAGCTGAGGAAGTGCCCTGGGGAGAGCCCCACAGCAAGATGTGTCTCTGCCCTGGGAAACTCATCTGTGGTAGTTGTTTCTTTCTTCCCCTCCTTTTTTCCTCCTAAGCATAAGTGTGGCTATCCTGGGCTGAGATCCCCTGGTGTGCAGAAGCATGGCTGCCCTGGCAAAAGCCCTGTGCTGCAGAATGGGCTGCACAGCTGTGCTGTGGTCCATGCTGAGTCACTCCTGGGGCTGGGTGGGTATAGCCAGATCTTGTTAAATCCTGGCTTTTTTTGGAGTACACTCTACCTTTGGCCTTTTTGTAACTTCTCTGCTGATCTACTGTTTTACAACCAAAGCAGAGCAACCAACTGTGGTAGAGTCCTCCTTGCAAAATCTCCACCCCAGTTCCCTCAGTGTGCTAGCCTCTGGTTCTGCCTCCCTGCCTGCCCTGGTCTGCTCCTGCAGATCAGGGCAAACTTTTTCTGGCAATATTCCAGATTATCTTTGCTGGTAATTTATTGTACTCCCAATATTTATGGATTTTACCAGTCAAGCACTAATTTTGAGGCTGAATTTGGTAATTAGTAGTGAGGGTAGAAGGGGAGCTTTGAATGACCTGTATGTCCTCTCTGCCATCTTGATTCCACCCCCCTGCTAATCATAAACTCTATTTCTTATCCAGTCACAAATTGTTTTGATGATTATAACTTTATAGTACTGTTTGAAATCTAGTCTTGCTAAGCCTTCTCTATTTTTGATTCTCTTCATATTCTTAATCTCTTTTTTCCTCCAAATGAATTTTTCTATTATTTTCCTATCTTTTTACATAATTTTGTAGTAGATTGGTTGATGTAGCACTGAATAAGTAGATTAATTTATGTGGTCTTGTCACTTTTATCATATTGACTCTGCAGATCCATGAGTAATGTATATATTTCTGATTATTTAGAACTATCTTTTTGTGTATGAAGTGTTGTATGATTGTGTTAATATAGTTCATGTATTTTGACAAGTAGACACCCAAGTATTTTATATTGTATTCAAATATTTTAAATTGAATATCTTTTATCTCTTTCTGCTGGGTTTTGTTGTTGATAGAAATCCTGATGATTTGTGTGAGATACTTTGTATTACAAATTTGCTAAAATTACTAATTGTTTTGACTAGAGTTCTTAATTAAATTTTTTTCTTTGGGGTACTCTAAATATATCTTCTGCAAAAGTAATAATTTTATTTCCTTATTGTCTATACTTATTTCAATTTCATTTTCTTTTACTATGGCTAAAGATAACATTTTTCTAGTGCAATATTAAATAATAATGATGATAATGGACATCTTTGCTTTACCTTGGATCTAATTGGAAGGATTTTAGTTTATCATCATTATAGACAATGCTTGCTCATATGTTTAGATATATACCACTTATAAATTTAAGAAAAGGTTCATTCATTCCTATATTCTCAGAAGTTTTTAATAGGAATAGGTGTTGTATCTTGTCAAACACCTTTTATGCTTCTATTGATATAATTATGTGATTTAAAAAATATATATTGATATAGTTGATTATACATATAGTTTTCCCCCAAAAGAGCCAGACCTATGTTCCTGGTATAAATTCTACTTGGTAATAGGTATGATCTTTGTGATGTAGTGCTATAATCTTCTTACCAATATTTCATTTATCATTTATTTTATTATTATCATATATATGATATATTATTTTTGCATCAATATTCATTAAGGAAATTATTGATCTATAATTTTCTTTTTCTGTTTTTAATTTCCCAATTTTAGGTATCCAAATCTTATTTATGTTATAAAAGGAATTTGGCAGTATTTCTTTACCTATTTTCCCCCCAATTTATAGAATGTTGAAATTAATTGTTTTTTAAATTTTTGGTAGAATTCACTTGTAAATCTATGTTTTTCCCTCTGAGGAGCTTATTTATGTCCTTTTCAACTTCTTTTTCTTAGATAGCATTATTTAAGTATTTTATTTCCTCTTCTGATAATCTGGGCAATTGACATTTTTTTTTTGTTTGTTTCTTGTTTATTTTATAGTTAGATTTATATATTGCTGAGGGACTAAATTGTATTGAGCAACAGGATGAGCAGCAGATACAAAGTAGAGTGATCTGAGAGGGCAGTTTTTGCCCTCTGTAAAGGAAAGCATTGGGCTTAATTTGGTACTCCAATTTCCAGTCTTTTAATTAGGAGAGTAGGTTGAGGGAGGTGATGTTGATCAAGACTTGAGTTAGTAGCATGATGGTAAATGTTAAAATGTTGTGCTTATCCTGGGAGGGCATTTTATTCTGGAATTGAAATTAAGTAGAAGCAAAGTGAAGTGAGTGATAGCAGGCAATCAATACAAGTTTGTTGATTTATTCGCTTCTTCTAAAGGCCTATTGTTGCTTTCCCTGGATATTGAATGTTATTTTCTTCAAGGGGACTTCAGGTCAGGGAGCTGCAAAATTTCAGCTTTCTGAAAGCAGTTTGATCTAGGCCCTGCTCTGATCTCTATAGACTCCTGATTTTAGTTTATCCCATTATAGATAATGCTAGCTCATGTGTTTAGATAAATACCACTTAGTTTAAGAAAAGCTCTATTCATGTCTATGTTCTTAAATATTTTTAATAGGAATAGATGTTGTATCTTGTCAAAAGCTTTTTCTGCTCCTATGGATTATATTGGGATGATCTCTAAAATAATTAAGGAATAAGAAAAGAGGTGCATTTGGAAAAGGGGGAAGGGAGAGGAATAATGGAAAATTTTTTCTCATAAGAAAGAAGGACTTAAGGTAGAGCTTTTATGGTGGAGAGGAAAATGGGAAGAACAACTATTGAAAGACATTTTCATTAGAATTGGTTCAGAGGGAAGAATTTATCTACATACTTAATTAAGCATAGAAGCATCTCTCCTAAAAGGAAAATAGGAAGGGAAAAGAATAAGTAAAATGGGGGAAGTGTGATAAAAGGGAGGGTGGATTAAGGGAAACAATGGTCAAAAAAACCCAATTTTTTGAGGAAAGATATGATTAAAGAAAAGAAAGATAAACAGAAGAAAATAGGATAAAGGATATATATAGTAATCATAACTGTGGGTGTGAATAAGATGAACTTACCCACAGAATTGAGGTGGATAGCAGAATGAACTGGAAGCCAGAACCCAAAAATATGTTTACAAGAAACACACTTGAAACAGACACACACACACACACACACACACACACACACACACACACACATCGAATTAAAACCATTCTCTAATTGATAAATAGAGATTAGCAATATGAACAGGTATGTTTTCATTCTCTAATTGATAAATAGATTAGCAATATGAACAGGTAGTTTTCAGAAAAAGAACTTAAAACTATCAATAATAATATAAAAATAACTCTTAGTCATTATTAATTAGAGAAATGCCTGTTAAAAAGAACTATGAGATACCTTCTCATACCTACCAGAAATGATAATTGCTGGGGGTATGCAGGACTAGAGATATACAAATAAAGTGTTGGTAGAGTTGTAAACTGATCCAACCATTCCAGAGAACAATTTAGAACTATAAAATTGTGCATACATTTTGGTCCTGCAGAATCCTATTCCAGAGTCTGAGTGATAGGGTTGTAGATATATCTTTGTCTGGTATTCTTTGTCCTAGCTTTAGGATCATTCTAAGCTTAGTCTAATGCCCTGCTATAGAGTGATAGAGATACAGTTTCTGACTTGCTTTTCTTTCTATTCCTTAAACATATATAGCCACAGACCCCAGCCCAGTTTTGGGACTGAAGGCTTTACAGTGGTTATCCTGGCTGTATTTTTTCCAAATTCATTCTAGGCCTCTGGCTAAATCACTATATTGATCTAGACCAGAAAACTTACTCATTGTGGCTTCTCCTTATATTTTCCTTACCAGAGTAGTTTTGAAGGATACCTGGACTATCCTGTTACCTCTTATTTTACTATCTTGCTGGTGTCAGATAACCTTTCAATTGTAATTTTGGAATATTAATGATGTCAATTTTCTCACTTTGAGGGGAATTTCCTCCTACTAGAGAGATCTCATAAAGCAATTCCTCAGTGTTCCCAAAACTGATTATTTTTCACTCTAAGTAGTTTATGAAACATCTTTCCATTAGTTGTACCCTTTTGTCTTCTAATTTTAGTTATTGGTAAAATGTCAATATTGCTGCAGTTCATTTCTTCTGATAGCTTTTCATGCCATTTAGTTATTGGACAGAGATCTCATATTTAAAATTAATACAGTTCAATGAATGGTTTTAGATGGAATTTAATCTCTGATGATATCACAGTGATATCACAAATCTGAACCCTCCTTCGCCCAAAGGAGGTATTTTAGATGACTCAGAGAGAACATAAAGAAGCATTTATCCTGAGGCAAAGTAAGGATCTTTTTAGTAGTATTATACACAAAAGAAGCTTTCACTCCATTGGTTCTGGTGTACTCCCTAATAAAAGACCAGGGAATTAGAAAAACTAATTAACCCCAGATTAAGTCATAATGAAGGTAAGAATTTGAAGACTAGTCATTTTTTTTTTTTTTTTTTGTCAAGGCTCTATTCCCTTCCATGGTCTACATCACCCTTTAAGTCAAGGATTCTTTACCTGAAGTCTCTGAACTTGTTGGGTTGTTGTTTTTTAAAAGGATTTTGATAATTGCATTTCAATATAATTGGTTTCCTTGTATGACATTCTGCAGAATTAAATGTCTGCTCAGTCTGATACTGGGATATTTGGCAAAGGAAAATATGCCTTAGGAAAAACACAAATTCATTTGAGAAATAGTTTACACAAAATTAATTTTATGTTTAAAATAACTGAAAAATGACTGCTACTTTATGTACTATGCAACCCAAAAGCAACAGGATATTCTGATTTTCTTATAAACCACTGCATAATCTCTTTTCAGAGGAAGACTGCAAAAACATCCATCTCACCCTACTGCAATGCAACTCCTATATCCTTGATGTGTGTACATTTGGAGTTGCTGTAATGGATTCTGCTTTATTTATTACTTTGCCAGTTGAATGCTGGCCCCAGTACTTTGGTGCTTAGACCAATTGTCTGTATCAAGCTATTCCACTGGTTTAGAACATTCGAGTATCTATCTGTCATCCAGGTTGGTTTATTTTTCTAGTTATTCCCCTTGTTGCTTCAAATGCAGCATCTGTGCCTATCAGCGAAACATCACTCGGGTCAACCATTTAGTACAGAGTAGAAATAGCAAATGATTTCCCTTTTTCTACTCAGCTTTAATGGGCTAAAATTAAATTGAGTTGCATTCTCTACTGCATTTTAATCTTCTGAAAGGTTTCCCTGTGCAGATGAGCTCATGATCATAGAGTCAATGTTTGGGCTGCTTTTATTTTCCTTTTGGTTTTGAGCCAGGCTTCCTAGGAGATGCCAGAAAATTGATTTTTTCTCATCCCCAGAAATAGCAGTGGAAAACAGAGTGAAGAGCACTGAACCCTATAATAAAAGGGAATAACTCCTTTAAAAGTTGATCTTTCTTTTCCAAGTGAAGGACAGCTCCCTGAATAAGTGAACATGTCCATTAAATAGGCAAATTATTCAGTTCAACAAACATTTGCTAAGTATCAATTATATTAGTCACTGAGAATTTAAAGTCAATACTAAAATACTTCCTGTCCTCAAGGAGCTTTCATTCTATTAGGGTGTACATGTTCTGTTTAAAGTAATCTAAGATATATTTTTTGTATTTAAAGTAATATGAAAAATACAAAAGTAATTTTGAGACAGAGAGAGATAAAAACAGGCTGAGGGGACAAGGGGAAAAAAATTGGATAGAGCTGTAGTAGTTCACACAACAACTATATTTTGAAGACAGCTAAGAATTGTATAAGACAAATGAAAACAGATAAAGTAAAAATGAAAGAACATATATCCAAAAGTGAAGAGATTAGAAATGGGAGGTCATGTATAGGGAACAGTTAGCAGGTCAGCTTGATTAGAGGCAAATCATATGAAATAAAACTGGAAAGGTAAGTGGGACCCAAACTTTAGAGAACTATAAATGTCAAACAGAGAATTTAACATTTGGTCTGAGAGGTTAGACGGTAATCATTGAGAATTTTTGATTTATGGAATCTTGTGACTCATCAATGAATTAATCAATCAGGATTTACTTTGTACATACTATGGGATAGGCTTACTGGTGGGCATTAGTGATTCAAATAAAAAGAAAGAAATTATCCTTACATTATAATAAGGAGAAAATAAAACACATAAAGTATAATGTGAAGTGAATAAATGCAAATATATGCAAAGTAGTTACATGCAGAGATGTATTAGTAAATGCTAAACAGCCAGCTCTCTTCCCTCTCAAATTATGTGCAACATATTTTTTGTTTAATCTGCATGATCAACATTTTCTCTACCACATTTTAAAGTCTAGATATTTAAAATATAATAAATTAATCAATGATTTGTAAATATTATGTCAATTTAAAGGCATAAATGTTCACACTGAAAATTTAACAAGTAACTCTTGAAAGGCAGTATGAAATGATTCTAGTACATTTCTGAATAAAAGCAATATCACTTTAATATTTGTGAAGAAGAGGGATTAGAAAGTACAGATATTGGAGGTAAAGAGACTATTTAAGATATTTCAGTAGTATAGCAAAGAAATAAGAAAGATCAGAAGTTGTGGGAATGAAGAATTAGAGACTTATACAAGTAATTTTGTGGAGGTAAAGTTGACAAGACTTGGAAACTATTTGACTACAATGGTTGAGAAAAAGGGAAGAATTAAATCACAAATCTATCAGGAATTATAGCAAACTTAATGTATACTTCACATAATGCCTAGAGCATTTTTTGTTCCATTGTTTCAATCATGCCTGACTTTTTGTGACCCCATTTGGGGTTTTCTTGGCAAAGACAGTGTAGTGATCTGCCATTTCCTTTTCTAGCTCATTTTACACATGAGGAAACTAAGGGAAAAAAGGGTAAGTGACTTGCCCAGGATCATACAAGGCTTTAAAGGGGTCTCTAAGGCCCTATTTGAACTTAGGAAGATGGATCTTTCTGACTCAAGACCCAGAATCTTTATCCACAGAAGCGCCTAATTGTTCTTTTGGAACAGCAGAGTAGACAATTCTCATTTCATATTAAGCCTTAATCATTAATAGGCATCGCCTCAGTCAAGCTTAAATCTAATAAAAATAAACCTTAGCTTAGAGAAGTCCCAGTCTCACACTTCATGCAGAGGCATGTCCAGCCATCCTGATCTATATCTTTCCACTGGATCCAGATATCTCAGGAGGAGAAAGTGAGGCTGGGGACTTTGCACAGTCCTTCCTCACTTAAATACAATTCATTTCCATGCTATGAGATCACCTTCCAGATGTTATGGTCCTTTTCTAGAATGAATAACAAACAAGTCTTCTTGGTAAATCCTAGAATATCCAAAGAAAGACCCCAGGCTTAGATTAATCAGTGTGAATTGCAAACATCTCCTGGCTAGCTCCACAGAAACATGAAATGGAATCTCCTGGGGATAGCTGGGTTTGTTTGGAGCCTCTGCAGGAACACAGAGACTTTCACTACCTAGACAAGATGGGGAATTGGAGGTCTGAGTCCAGGAAGACTGAGGGAACCTTGGCCGATTAGGATCATCAGGTCATGCTGTGCTGCATAGTCCCTGGGCAAGAAGGAGCCAGCAGAAGCAGTGCACATGGATGCTATTTGCTGCCAGGACATGCAGGAGGGAGGAGTTTTGAGTTTAGGGTTCTAGGTTAGAGTGGAGAGCTGAAGTGAAACTAGAGGCACCATTCCTCCATCCCAAGATTAGTGCTTACATTAAGATTTCTCATTAAAAAAAAAAAAAAAAAATTAATCCAGCCATAGAAACTTACTATGAGACTAGGGAAAAATAGGGTTCATTTTCAGAGGAGAATTCTGAAGTAACAAAACACTTCTTCTATGTTAAAGTATAACATTAAATGGCTCCTTACCCAGAAATAATTCATAGAAGAAATAAAAAAAAATTAAAAATCAAATAAGAAACATTGAAGAAAAAATATGTAAGAAAAACAAGATTATGGGATAAAAAGTTAACTAACTAGGAAAGGAGATACAGAGTATTAAGGAAGAAAATTCTTTGAAAATCAGAATTGGGTAAAGGAAAGCCAATGAAGCTAAAAGAGAACAAGAAATAACAAAATAAGTATAAAGAATGGAAAAATAGAACAGAGTATGAAATATGACAGAACTGGAGAATAGATCAAGGAGAGAAAATATAAGAATAATTGTATTACTTGAAAGCTGTGACTAAAATAAGACCTTTGAAACAATTATGCAAGAAAATTGTCCTGGAGTGCTAGAATATTAGGGGGGAAATAGAAATAGAAAAAAAAAAATCCATCAATCACCACCTTAAAGAAATTATTTGTGGAAAACAAATAGAAATATGATTGTTGAATTCCAAAACCCCCAGATCAAAGAGAAAATTTTGCAAAAAACAAGAAAGACAATTCAAACGTGCTGGAGCTACAATTGTAATTGTACAGGACTTATTAGCATCTGTAATAAAAGATTATAGGTCTTGGAATCATATGTACTTGCAATCAAAAGCATTAGACCTGCATCCAAAAATATTATATTCAGCAAAATTATCTATAATATTGAATGAGAAAAAAATGGACATTTAATGAATTTGCAGATTTTCAGGACTTTTTAATCAATGAAACCTGAACTGAATAGAAAATTTAACATATAAGGGCTAATACCAAAGATCAATTTAAAAGGAATTGAACATGGACAAATTGTTTTTCATATGGAAATGTATACTATATGTTTAATAAATATATACTATATGTTTAATAGAATATCTCAAAAGAAAACTTGAAGCAGAGTTAAGGCAAAAATAGTAATTATATTATACAATGAAATGAAGAGAAAGAAGAGACCCAGAGGCATTAGAGGTAGGAGGAGGGCTCATATTTCTGAAAACCTACTCACATTGGGAATGGGTTAAATAGGCAACACTATATATATATATCCTTGCTTAACTATAGCCTGCTTGGAGGAGGTAGAGAGGATGAAAGGATAAATAAAGAATAAAATAAAAAAGTGCATAGCAGAGAACCAAAAAACCCCAACAACCTACAAGGAAGTAAAGATGGATACTCAAGAATATAATTTCTTCTACTATTAAATATCCTTTCTTGAAAAGGTAAATTATGGTTATATATTTTGAATCTTTCCTCATATTTTGCTGGTCACATGACAATCTCTTTTGCTTTATTTTGTCTTATAATCATTTTCTGGTTTTCTTTTTTCTTTTATAATAAAACAAATAAAATTTTTAAAAAAGGAAAAGAAAATAAAACAAAAGGGAAAAACTGAGACTATAAAATATTCCTGTTAGGAATATGTCAGATTTGAGATACCTATGGACCATCAAAATGGAGATGCATTTGGCAATATTATCCTAAAATTCAGGAGAGAGCTTAGAAATGGATATGTAGATTCAAAAGTCAGTTTAAGAATGATGATAACTAAAAAGAATAGGAACTTACTGTTATCTTCCATTCCCAGCTACTTGAAGTCAAATTGATCCCAGGTATGAATGACTTCCAAGTGTTACTCCTTCTAGGGCAATACTTTAAGAACAATTATCTAAAAAATGTTCTTGAATCCAATGAATAGGATGTAACAATGAATGTAGGGTTTTTAATGTGAAATCACCTCTTCCCCAAAAACATATAGACCTCACCCTCCTGAAATTGACCTATTATGGTGCGTGAAATTCTTAATATTTATTGATGCTCAAGGAATGGTCCTTAAACCACATGCATAAAAATATTTGTAGCAATTCTTTTTGTGGTGGCAAGGAATTAGAAATTAAGAGAATTACAATGGTGGAACAGATTATAAATATTAGATTAAATTTATTTATCTAAAACTAAATACAAAATAGGAAAACAAAATTGAAAAAGAAGGAAAGAAAAAAGGAAAAAAAACAAAACAAAATATTACCATATGCCTAGCAGAGCATCAGAGGTTTCAAAATAAGTTAACATTATATTTCCATTTCAAATAAGCATATATAATAATGAAGAAATTATATTCATGTTTGTCCATCCTTTCTTTGATCCCTTGTACAATATTCTTTTTTCTTCTATTGTGCACTTTTTACTTTATTTTTTTTTTTTTCTTCTTTCATCCCTCCTCACCTTCCTCTAGCAGGGTATACATAGAGAGAGTGAATCAGATAGACAGACATCCATGCATATCACACAATACATATATCTATATATACACATACATAACCCGAAGTGCATAGCTACCTACACATACATGTAAACATAAGCATTTGCACATACATAGACATGAATCTAAAACAATATTTATTTGGTCTACATATAATGTAGATTTGTCTCTTGATTGAATTTTTACTTTTGACTTTGTCTGAGATCAATGATTACTAGTACTACTTTTTTATTCTAATAAATTCTATTCCTGATAGTTGTTATTGTGTTTGTGTATATTTCTTATTTCATATCCCTGATAATTCTCCTAATTTAGTTGTACTCCTTAACTTCTTGCAATTATCTAAACCCCTCCATTCATAGATCCCTTCCTTATCTTCTCCCTTCCTTTTCCCCTCCCTCTTTATTACATTCCCATTAGTCTACACAACTTAGTCCACTCCCATTAATCTAAATTTCATTCTGTATCCCACTATATCCTATACCACTCTTTTCCTCTCTATTTATCCTTCTCCCATTAATCTACACACATTTTGTCACTACAGTAACTCTACACATTCTTCTATACTTCACCTTATCCTTTTCCCTTCCCCTTTATTTCTTGATAGGTTTTGGAGGGTGGCATATCCTTTGTTATTTATCTTTCTCTACTTAACCCATTATTGATCTAATTGTAGCTCCAGTATATTTGACTTTTTTTTTTTTGTTTCTTATAAAATTATCTCTTTAATCTGGGGTTTTTGAGATGTAGCAATAATATTCCTATATGTTTTCCTTGTAAGATCTCTTTGAGATGGTGATTGATGGATTATTTTCTATTTCTACTTTTTCCTCTTTTTCTATCACTTCAGAACAATTTTCTTTGATTATTTCTTGTATTATTGTGTCAAGATTCTTTTTCGTTTTGGCCATAGCTTCCAGGTACTTCAATTTTTCTTATGTTTTTTCTTCTTAATCTGTTCTCCAGATCTGTTGTTTTTCTTTAAAAAAATTCACATTCTGTTCTATTTTTTCATTCTTTATATTTTGTTTTGTTATATCTTTGTCTCTTAAAGCTTAACTAGCTTCCCCTTGCCCAACTCTAAATTTCAAATAATGCTTTTCTTTAAGATTCTGGATCTCCTTTTCTGGTTGATTGACATTCTTTTCAAAATCTTCTTATCTTGTATGGACCTTATTTTATTTATTATTTTTAGTTTTCCCTTAATCTCTCTTATTTGGTTCTTAAAGTCTTTTTGAGTTCTTTTATTTGGTTCTTAAAGTCTTTTTGAGTTCTTTTATAAATTCTTTCCTGCCCAGAAAGCCATTTAACTTTACTGTTCCCAGTAGAAGAGAGGTTGTTGTTTTTTTTTTTTGTTTGTTTATTTGTTTGTTTGTTTTTTACTTTAGTGTCCTCCTCTGAAGATGAATCCCAGTTTTCATTCTTTCCATAATACGTTTTTATGATTGGGTTCTTTACCCTTTGCCTGCCTTTTTTTTTTAAATGAGAATTTATTAGTGTAACCATTAGTTACACTGGAGTAGATGGGATGGTACCTCTGGTTTCACTTCATTTTTCCACTCAAGTCTGAAACCCAAAACTAAGAACTTCACCCTCCTGTAAGCACCTGCAGCCTGCAGCATCTCTGCCTGACTAGTTCTGCATTCATGTGATTGCTGGTTCCTTTTCACCCAGGGCCATGACTCTGTAGTGCAGCTAGGCCTATTTTTCCTAATCAGCACAGGTTCCCTCAATCTTCCTGACCTCAGATTCCTGATTCCCCCCATGCTATTCAGGAGTTTAAAGTTCCTGTGGTTGGGGCTGAGCTTCCCATTTGCTGTTTCTGTGATGTTAGTGTGGAGGTATTTACACTTCACACTGGTTAAACTTCAGTCCCTGGAGTGTTTCTTCAGTTTGTTCCAGTAGGACCCCTATTCTGCCCCAAGTCTTATTTATTTTTTTACTTATCTGTATTCACTGTAAGGAACAATTTTGGTTAGTTTGTATGGGAAATCTGGAGAACTTGGAATTTTCTGACCTTCTCTACCATCTTCCCAGGATTCTCCCAATTTGGTTTTTATGAAGCATTTTCCTCATAACTCTACAAATTAGATAATATGTATATTATTATGTCCATTATGCAGATGAGAAAATTAAGTGCCTTGTCCAAGATCACACAGCTTGTACGTTTCAGAGGTTGACTTCAAAGTCTAGTATCTTGATTTCGAGATACTACTTTTTTCACTATATTACCTTTCAACATATTGGTACATACTAATATTTAAATAAATTTTTATTCTATATACCAACTAACAATGAGATAATGCTGTCCATAAGTACCCTCTCCAAAAGAAGGAAGGCAGTTTGGGACTGACACTAACAGTGTACAAAGAATATATTGCATGCAAAAAATAATAAAATTGACAGTCCCACATTTGAACACAGAAATCCCCTCCTTAATAAAATTGTTCAACAGTGAGATGAAACTAGACTTATAGAGTGTTTAAGTCCACCATGTAATTAAGGTACCTTCATTAATCTTAAGAGATTCTCATTTCAGATGCTAATTTCTAAAGAACAATAATTCATCTAGAGTTATGAAGGAAGCTTTAATATTTTTCCCTTCCTTCAATAATTTCCCAAATTATATGGATTTGAGTTAGTTAGGAAAGAATTGGAAAAGGAAGTCATTTTCAAGAAAACTGGAAAATTTTAGAATTGTCTTTCCTTTTAAGTGTTAAAGGAAAAAAAGAGTAGCCAACTGTGGCATTCTTACCTCTCTATGGACATTATGATATACTGGCAGACTGACAGTCTAGTAACCCCAATACAAAGCAGGTAAATAGAAAGACTATTATAGAGAAAAAGATCAATTGAGGTAATAAGCCAGAGTGTGAATATTAACTTGGTCTCCCTTTTCCTCCCCTAACTAATCCAGTGTAATCTTAGCAGATTTTTGAAAGTTGAAGTAAGGACATAAGGGAAGATAATAAAAGGGGAAAAATTAGGGAGATGAATGAGAATTAATAGTGCAATAATGTTGCTTCTCATATATTTCCCTTTTGCTACAAACAACAAATTTATATAGCCAGTGAGTCTTTGGGATTAACCATTCTTTAGATTGACATGAAATGAGAGACCTAATGATAAACATTTAGCACTGTCTTAACAAATTTCCAAAAATGAAATTTATTTGCTCAAGCTTTTTAAATGGAGCATGAGTCAATCCTTGTTAGGGATATTGTAGTTTCAAGCTGAACTGAATGGTCTCTAATATTCTTTGATTCTTTGAAAAAATTCTCAGTATTTCACAATTTTTAATATACCCAGACCTAACATTGATGTTTCAAGTCAATAATCAACTGGAATCATATAGGTATATATGGTAGCCACTTGAGCAAGCACTGAATTTGGCAGGTAATGAAACTGATTGGACATAATTCCACTTGTGTGATCTTGAATAAATAATTTCACTTCTGAAGATAATAAAATCCTCATCTGTAATACTCTTTTGTAGATGTAACTTTGTTTGAGGCTATTATAAATTAGCTAACAGCTGAGAGGCTCCATTAAAATTCACTTCACCATCTGAAAAGACTGTTGGTCCTGCACTTGTTTTCATCTACATATAATTATGATTATGGATCATAATCACTGGATGTCTGACCTTCAAAAATAAGGAGCTAAGGACATGTGGCATTCTTTCCTGGGTCACCTCTCCACCCTCAGTTCCTCCAAGATGACTCAGGTATCTCCAATTGTTAGTCAAGTAGTGCATGTTCCTATCTGATTCCAGAAAACAGCATATAACCAAAGAAAGGATGTAGGAGGTGTGAAATCCTAGCAGAAAGAATCTGGCTCTATTTCTGTGGGCTGCCTGCTGATTGTGAGAGTTGTGAAAACCAAGAGTCCTTCCCAAGCCCAATCAGTATGCAAAATAGGTCTAAGAGGCCACTGCCATTATCCTCTTATTATTTCTGTGGTGACAGGGAGAGGCTGTGGGAATGTAAGGACATGAATGACAGGTGCTCTGTTGAGCTGGGAATTCAATCATTTCAGTGGTCCTTTCTGGAATTCTGACAGTTTCCCTCACACTTGAATGCCATTTTAAAAATTACACCTGTTTGCCCACAGCAGCTGTCATACATGTATTTGTGGGGATAGGTTATTTATTTCCCCCCCCCCATTCCACTCCCTGCCATTTCCCTTTCTTGCAGTCATTTTTTTTTTCTATTTAGACAGCTGCCATTCACACAACCACAGACAAAAAATAGACTCAAGAACAGTAGAGACTAAAGAGAATTACTCACATTCCTACTGCTCTTTAACAGGCATTTTTTTTTTTACTATTGGTTTCATTATCTTTATTCTAGGACTGATTACTTGAAATAAGTAGATGGAAAAAAATAAAGCCATTAACTTCTTGAGAATTTTGATCTAACAACCTTACTATGGAATGGTTTAATATGAAGAACTGACATGACAATAGGAGGAGAGGAATAAATTCAGCTCTGTTCTTTTCCAAACTACACAAGCAAAGATAAAAAAGAGCATTAGATTGAATGATAATTGGTAAATCCAATGAGAAACTACAAAGAATGCTTCTTTTTCTATCCTAGTTTGTTATAGGTAAATAAACTGAGATTTGTACTGTGGGAAGAAGGTCCAACAGAAGAAAGTGTTAGGGTAGTTAGATATGTACTTGAGAAAGAGACTATAGAACAGCATGAGTCTGCAATGATGTCCCTTTGACACTTATGTTCTGGGGAGTAGAACTGAGATGAAGGACTAGCCTGAAATTCTTCAAATCATAAAAATGTTGAGAAAAATTGGGATCAATGAGTACTAGAGCTCAGTCAAAGACAAATCAGCATCTACATCACACAGACCTCAAAATGGTATTGAAAGAGTATAGAATTAGGACAGAAATCCAGAAATCTAAAATGTCCTAAAACATTTTACTGAAAGTTTATAGCATGTTGCCCCGAGGTACTCAAAGAACAAAATTCTAAATACTTGGAAGCAGCATCAATGAGATGCCAGATACCAGAAATAAGGACAAAACAGCACCTCTAACATTCTCTGAAGAAGTGCATATAATGTGGCATTGGGATAAAATCTCTATTTATAAAGTACAACTGGGAAATGAGTAAACAAAATAATACACTGACAATAAAGAAACATTATGATTCCAGGGACACCCAAAACACAAATCCAGGAAAAAAGCTCTAAAACATCTACAAATAAGATCTCAAATAAAAGCATAGTTTGTCCTAAAGAATAACTAGTATTCTTGGGAGAAATAAAGAGATATTTGTATTATTTTTTTCAAAAGATAGTAAAATTAAAATGAAATCTCTAATTTGAATGATTAAAAGGAGAATAAACAGTTTAGTACAGGAGGCACTAAATCTGACAGACTCCCTACAGCTCACAAAATCAATAGTACTTAAATGTAGCAATAACAAAATCCTTGAAGAAATGATAAAATGAGAACTGTGACCCAAGAGTGAAGTAAAGATAGTTGACTTAAAGGGCATAAATACCAAAAGTTGTCCAAAATGATCACAAAAAACTAAACAGAAGTTTTGAAAGAAAAGTCTTAAGAAGTCAGAGTAATTTTTCCAGTCCAGAGCAGTTGAGGAAGAAAAAAAAGTATGTGTCGTCTGGGATGGGGACTGTCTTGGAACATACTGCAGCAGATAGAAACAGTATCAGCTATGAACTGTGAAGCAGCAGCGGTACCCACGGATGGTAAGGGGACTGATTGAGGCTATTCAGAATGATATTTCAGGGGGCCCTTATACTAGCACTAGGTATAGAATCAAGTGCTATTTGGCAACTGTATTGACTATCACTGGGATGTAATTACAGGGCTAAGAGATCTGGGTGAGAACTATGATGCAGATCATGAGGTCAGAAGCTCAAGCCAGTCATCCTCCCTGCAGGTCAGCAGAGCCTAACTTTAACATTAAGCCCCTAATCAAGAGTTAGGCTGGAAAAATGAATGACCACCACCTCCAACTACAACAAAAATCACCTGATGATAAAACTACTATGCTGATGGAACTTTAAGACAAACTCAAAAGAAGACAATGAGTTCAATACACCTACAAGCAAAACTTCAAAAAAAAGATTTAGATTAGAGACAAGTCCCCAGAAAATTCCTAGAAGAACCAAAGAGAGATTTTAAAAAATTAAAAATAAAACAAGTGGAAAAGAAATGAAAGCTATGCAAAAAATTTGAAAAAGGATCAAAAGTACTAAAAATATTGAAGAAAAGAACTCCTTAAAAATCAAAATTAGTGAAGTAGTGTGGGAATATAAAAAATACTGCAGTAAATCCTTTAAAAATCAAAATGGGCCAAAAAGAAAAAAAGTCTGAAGAAAACATTAACTTAAAATTATGAATTGATCAAAAGAAAGCTAATGAGTCTAAAAAGCATCAAGAAACAGTAAAACAAAGTTAAAAGAAAAAAACATAGAAGAAACTGAAACATTTTATAGAAAAAAACAACTAACCTAGAAAATAGGTCAGAATGGATGATAAATTGGAATTCAATGATATGTTGTTTATGAGAGAAACTCTTGAGAGTGAAACATACAGGTAAGATAAATCAGTTGAATCAGAATCTATTATTTATCCTCTGAGGTTAAAAAAGTTAGGATGGCTATTATGATCTCAGATAACAAAAGCAAAAATAGATATGATTTAAAGAGATAATCATAGAAACTACATTTTACTAAAAAGCTACAATAGACAATGAAGTAATATTAAAACTGAAATATATGTGAAAATTGGTATAGTATCCAAATTCTTGAAGAAAAAGTTTATAGGAGGAAATTGACAGCAAAACTTTACTAGGGGGGATTTTTATTTACCACAATTGACTTGGAAAACATAAGGAGGAGAGACAATTTATGAATTATTAGATTACCTGAAAGACATGATCAAAAAAGATTCCTTGGGTCTCTCATTTCTTTTCCTGCTTATTTTCATGTGTTGTCTCCCCCTTTTTATTGTAAACTTTTTCAAGACATGGACTCTCTTTCTTTATATTAATTGTATATTCAAAGCTTTAGCACATAATATGTCTGGCACATAATAGGTATTTATTAAATGTTTACTGAATTTGGATTTATTGGATTTATTATTTGCCAGGCAATTTTGATGTAAATACAAAGAAGAAAACAACCCTTAAGGTTTTAACTGCAAAGATAATGCAGATCAATAACTTTATGACTATTGTCAAATGAAGGATAAAACAGAAGGATGCATCCTTTTCAAAAAATGTTCTACACTCTCATAAAAAATGTCTTGTCTAGGGTTCAAGTGACAAAGGAATAGGTGGTAAACTCTTTTTTTTTTTTTTTTTTTTTTAATTTTTTATTTTATTTTATAATTATAACATTTTTTGACAGTACATATGCATGGGTAATTTTTTACAACATTATCCCTTGCACTTCTATTCAGATTTTTTCCCTTCCTCTCCCAACCCCCTCCCCCAGATGGCAAGCAGTCTTATATATGTTAAATATATTACAGTATAATTTAGATACAATATATGTGTATAGAACCGAATTTTTTGTTGCACAGGAAGAATTGGATTCAGAAGGTAAAAATAACAGTTTACATTCATTTCCCAGTGTTCCTTTTCTGGATGTAGCTGGTTCTGTCCATCATTAATCAATTGGAATTGGATTAGCTCTTCTCTATGTTGAAGAAATCCACTTCCGTCAGCATACATCCTCGTACAGTATCACTGTTCAAGTGTATAATGATCTTCTGATTCTGCTCGTTTCACTCAGCATCAGTTGATGTAAGTCTCTCCAAGCCTCTCTGTATTTCTCCTGTTGGTCATTTCTTACAGAACAATAATATTCCATAACATTCATATACCATAGTTTACCCAACCATTCTCCAATTGATGGACATCCATTCATCTTCCAGCTTCTAGCCACTATGAAAAGGGCTGCCACAAACATTTTGGCACATACAGGACCCTTTCCCTTCTCTAGTAGTTCCTTGGGGTATAAGCCCAGTAGTAGTATGGCTGGGTCAAAGGGTATGCACATTTTGATAACTTTTTGGGCATAATTCCAGATTGCTCTCCAGAATGGTTGGATTCTTTCACAACTCCACCAACAATGCATGAGTGTCCCAGTTTTCCCACAGCCCCTCCAACATTCATCGTTATTTGTTCCTGTCATCTTAGCCAATCTGACAGGTGTGTAATGATACCTCAGAGTTGTCTTAATTTGCATTTCTCTGATCAATAGTGATTTGGAACACTCTTTCATATGAGTGGAAATAGTTTTAATTTCATCATCTGAAAATTGTCTGTTCATATCCTTTGACCATTTATCAATTGGAGAATGGCTTGATTTCTTATAAATTAAAGTCAATTCTCTGTATATTTTGGAGATGAGGCCTTTATCAGAACCTTTAACTGTAAAAATTTTTTCCCAATTTGTTACTTCCCTTCTAATCTTGTTTGCATTAGTTTTGTTTGTGCAGAAACTTTTTAATTTGGTGTAATCAAAATGTTCTATTTTGTGATCAATAATGGTCTCTAGTTCTCCCTTGGACACAAACTCCTTCCTTCTCCACAAGTCTGAGAGGTAAACCATCCCATGTTGCTCCAATTTATTTATGATTTCGTTCTTTATGCCTAAATCTTGGACCCATTTTGATCTAATCTTAGTATGTGGTGTTAAATGTGGGTCCATACCTAGTTTCTGCCATACTAATTTCCAGTTTTCCCAGCAGTTTTTGTCAAATAATGAATTCTTATCCCAAAAGTTGGGATCTTTGGGTTTGTCAAAGATTAGATTGCTATTTTTATTCACTATCTTGCCCTGTGAACCTAACCTATGCCACTGATCAACTAGTCTATTTCTTAACCAATACCAAATGGTTTTGGTGACTGTTGCTTTATAATATAGCTTTAAATCAGGTACACTTAGACCACCTTCCTCTGACTTTTTTTTCATTAGTTCCCTTGCAATTCTCGACCTTTTATTCTTCCATATGAATTTTGTTGTTATTTTTTCTAGGTCATTAAAATAGTTTCTTGGGAGTCTGATTGGTATAGCACTAAATAAATAGATTAGTTTGGGGAGTATTGTCATCTTTATTATATTCGCTCGGCCTATCCAAGAACATTGAATGTCTTTCCAATTATTTAAATCTGACTTTATTTTTGTGGCAAGTGTTTTGTAATTTTGCTCATATAATTCCTGATTCTCCTTTGGTAGATATATTCCCAAATATTTGATACTATCGACTGTTATTTTGAATGGAATTTCTCTTTGTATCTCTTGCTGTTGGATTGTGTTGGTAATGTATAAAAATCCTGAGGATTTATGTGGATTTATTTTGTATCCTGCGACTTTGCTAAAATTCTGGATTATTTCTAATAGCTTTTTAGCAGAATCTTTGGGGTTCTCTAAGTATACCATCATGTCATCTGCGAAAAGTGACAATTTGATTTCTTCATTTCCTACTCTAATTCCTTGGATCTCTTTCTCGGCTCTTATTGCCAAGGCTAGAGTTTCTAGTACTATATTGAATAGTAATGGTGATAGTGGGCAACCTTGTTTCACTCCTGATCTTACAGGGAAAGGTTCTAGTTTATCACCATTACATATGATGTTTACTGAAGGTTTTAAATATATGCTCCTTATTATTTTAAGGAATAGTCCATTTATTCCTATACTCTCAAGCGTTTTTAGTAGGAATGGATGTTGGATTTTATCAAATGCCTTTTCTGCATCTATTGAGATGATCATATGGTTTTTATTAATTTGATTATTAATATGGTCAATTATACTAATAGTTTTCCTAATATTAAACCAGCCCTGCATTCCTGGTATAAATCCCACTTGGTCATAGTGTATTATCCTGGGGATGATTTTCTGAAGTCTATTTGCTAATATCTTATTTAAGATTTTTGCATCAATATTCATTAAGGAAATTGGTCTGTAGTTTTCTTTCTCAGTTTTCGATCTACCTGGTTTAGGTATCAGTACCATGTCTGTGTCATAGAAGGAATTTGGTAGGACTCCTTCAATCCCTATTTTTTCAAATAGTTTACATAGCATTGGAGTTAGTTGTTCTTTAAATGTTTGGTAGAATTCACCTGTAAATCCATCTGGTCCTGGGGACTTTTTCTTAGGAAGCTGGTTAATAGCTTGGTCTATTTCTTTTTCTGAGATGGGACTATTTAGACTACTTACTTCTTCCTCTGTTAATCTGGGCAAGCTATATTTTTGAAGGTATTCTTCCATTTCATTTAAGTTATCGAATTTATCGGCATAAAGTTGAGCAAAGTAGCTCCTAACTATTGTTCTAATTTCCTCTTCATTAGTGGTGAGTTCACCCTTTTCATTTTCAAGACTATCAATTTGCTTTTTCTCTTTCCTTTTTTTAATCAGGTTTACTAAGGGTTTGTCTATTTTGTTGGTTTTTTCATAAAACCAACTCTTAGTTTTATTAATTAATTCAATAGTTTTTTTACTTTCAATTTTATTAATCTCACCTTTTATTTTTTGAATTTCAAGTTTTGTGTTTGTCTGGGGTTTTTTAATTTGTTCCTTTTCTAGCAATTTTAGTTGTAAACCCAATTCGTTGGCCCTCTCTTTCTCTATTTTATGCAAGTAGGCCTGTAGAGATATAAAACTTCCCCTAATTACTGCTTTGGCTGTATCCCACACATTTTGGTATGATGTCTCATTATTGTCATTTTCTTGGGTGAAGTTATTAATTATGTCTATGATTTGCTGTTTTACCCAATCATTCTTTAGTATAAGATTATTTAGTTTCCAATTATTTTTTGGTCTATTTTCCCCTGGCTTTTTATTAAATGTTATTTTGATTGCATTATGGTCTGAAAAGGATGCATTTACTATTTCTGCCTTACTGCATTTGATTTTGAGGTTTTTATGCCCTAGTATATGATCAATTTTTGTATAGGTTCCATGAACTGCTGAGAAGAAAGTATATTCCTTTCTGTCTCCATTTAGCTTTCGCCAAAGATCTATCATATCAAACTTTTCTAGTATTCTATTTACCTCTTTGACTTCTTTCTTATTTATTTTGTGGTTTGATTTATCTAATTCTGAGAGTGCAAGGTTGAGATCTCCCACTATTATAGTTTTGCTATCTATTTCCTCTTGCAGCTCTCTTAATTTCTCTTTTAAGAATTTAGATGCTGCACCACTTGGTGCATACATGTTTAATATTGATACTGCTTCACTATTGATGCTTCCCTTTAGCAGGATATAATGCCCTTCCTTATCTCTTTTAATTAGATCAATTTTTGTGTTTGCTTGATCTGAGATGAGGATGGCTACTCCTGCTTTTTTGGTTTTGCCTGAAGCATAATAGATTCTGCTCCACCCTTTTACTTTTAGTTTGAATGTCTCATCCTGTTTCAGGTGTGTTTCCTGTAAACAACATATAGTAGGATTCTGACTTTTAATCCAGTCTGCTAACTGCTTCCTCTTTATGAGGCAGTTTGCCCCATTCACATTTATGGTTAGAAGGACTAATTCTATATTGCTTGCCATCCTATTAACCCCTGCTTATGCTTTTCCCCTTTCCTTCCCTTTTACCCTCCTATCCAGTATTAAACTGGTAAACACCACTTGCTTTTCACAGCCCTCCCTTTTTAGGATCCCTCCCCCACCTTAAAGATCCTCCCCTTATTTTACCCCTTTTCCTCGAAATTACTGTATTCCCTTCCCCTTATCTTACTCCTTCCCTTTCACTTTTCAATGAAGTGGAAGAAGTTTCACCATAAATCGAATATGTCTATTGATACACGCTATGTTCATCTCCCTCCTTTCTTTCTCTCAGATATAATAGGTTACCTTTGCCTCTTCATGAGATGTAGTACCACCACTTTATACTTTTTTATGATATAATCTCCTTTCCACCTCTAGTTTCTAAGACAAATTGTACATATGTTCTTTACATATTTTTTTGACAGAAGTATAGTTCTCAAGATTTCTTTTTACCTTTTTTTAGAAGTCTCTTGAGTTCTGTATTTGAAGATCAAACCTTTTATGTAGGTCTGGTTTTTTCATCAAAAATAGATGGAATTCATTTATTTCGTTAAATGTCCATCTTCTTCCCTGGAAAATGATGCTCATTCTTGCTGGGTAAGTTATTCTTGGCTGCATACCAAGTTCCTTAGCCTTTCGGAATATCATGTTCCAGGCCCTGCGTTCTTTTAATGTGGACGCTGCTAGATCCTGGGTTATCCTTATTGTGGATCCTCCATATCTGAATTGTTTTTTTCTAGCAGCTTCCAATATCTTTTCCTTTGTCTGATGGTTCTTGAACTTGGCCACTATATTTCTTGGCGTTTTGATTTTAGGGTCCCTTTCAGTAGGTGATCGATGAATTTTTTCAATGTCTATTTTACCCTCTGTTTCCAAAACGTCTGGGCAGTTCTCTTTGATAATTTCCTCGAAAATGGTGTCCAAGCTCTTTTTTTCCTCCCATTTTTCAGGGAGTCCGATTATTCTCAAATTGTCTCTCCTGGATCTGTTTTCCAGGTCTGTTGTCTTTCTGGTAAGGTACTTGACAGTCTTTTCAATTGTTTCATTTCTCTGGTTTTGCTTGACTCCCTCTTGGTTTCTCCTTGAGTCATTCATTTCTACTTGTTCCAGTCTAATTTTCAATGATGTATTTTCTTCACTCACTTTTTTTATATCTCTTTGTAATTGTCCAATTGAGTTTTTATCTTCTATGGAATTTTTTTCCATTTTATCCATTTTATTTTTTAGAGAGCTGATTTCTTTTTCCAGCTCTCTAATCCTGTTTTCCTTGGAGTTGTTTACCTTTTCCAGCTCACTAATCTTGTTTCTCAATGATTTGATTTCTTTATCCATTCTGTCTTTGAATGCATGGGATGACTTCTCCAGGCTCTCCTGCCAAGCTTCCCTTTCCTTTTCCCATTTCTCTTCCAGCTCTCTTGTGAGAGCCTTTTTGATTTCCTCTATGAGGTTCTTTTGTATTGAGGAGCAGCTTATATCCCTCCCAGGGGATACATCTGGGGACAGTCTGTTCCTAGTCTCTTCAGCATTTGAAGTCTGCTCCCTCTCCACACAGAAGCTGTCAATGGTTAGAGCCCTTTTGAATTTTTTGTTCATTTTGTCAGAGCAGGAATCAAAGAAAACAAACTGACAAGAGAAACAATTGGTCTGTTTTGCGGGGGATAGGGCTGGATGGTATTAATGGGCTTCCTCTACAGACTGGGGGTAGGGCAGCAGAGAGCCACTAACAGAACAGCAATGACTGTACTGAGTCTGCACTCCGAGAACGCACCGAGTCAGTCCAGGTGGGGGTTGGGGGTGGCCGGGCTCTGAGAGACGCTGGCTTTCTGGGGTTTTAATCTTCACCTCCGGTGTTTACACCCTCTCCACCGCTCCTGGCTTGCTGCCAAGACGGAGCATCCACACTGGGGCAAAAGCCCTTTCACAGAAACGGCAGAGATCACACCCCTCCCCCTCCGGTCTGAGCTGTGTGAGCTGCCTGTCTTGCTCTGGCTGCCTGCCCTCAGTCTGCGCCCAGTCTGATTGACCCTCCCCCGAACAAACACAGACCTTTTCTGGCGACTTTCAAGGATGTCTTCTCTTGGTGATAATTTGTGGATTTCTTTCTGGGTCAAGCATTAAGTCAGAGGCTTGTCATGAAGTAAGTTCTGAGAGAAAACGAGGAGCTCAAGCAGCTGTCTGCCTCCACGCCGCCATCTTGGCCGGAAGTCCTCGGTGGTAAACTCTTTCAGAGGTTCCTATTTGCATTTTATATAGTACTGATTGCATATATTGCAGGACTTCTCCAATGAGATGTATGATTATTCTAAAGAGATCAGTGTAATAATCCATACTGAAAAAATTAAATGGATAAAAATGCCTATTGTCCATAATACCATGCAATTAAATTGCCAATCTATTTAGTTAGTGTGCCAGTATATTCATTTGAAATAGGCATTACACACAGAGAATGACTTGTGCTCTGGGGTGAAGTGAAAGAAATAGAGTATATTGTGTTCTAGAAACTGGAACAGTGTAAAGATCTCTCTTTAAGTATACATTCTGCCAGTATGCTGGGTGGTTGCAAATCCAGGAACATCACATTGTCCTGGGAATTAAACTTAAGAGTTACATGAAGATGCATGGAGGATATAAGTAAGATGCAATATGTTTCTAACAATGCTCTATATTCAGTGAATTACCCAATTTTATCTTTTAAAAGAGATGCTTAATAAGGCATAGGAATCTTATTCTAAGTATTATTATAGATGAGATCATGAGATGACAATTTTTTAGAAAAACTAGCCTTATTTTCATTTTAATAGTCTCCTGTACTGCCTTTACTGAATGTTTAACCACCATGCTATCTTGTGTTATAGATTGGGAAAAAGGCTAGATTTGGAGTCAAGAAGACAGACTCTGCTTCAGAGATTTACTAACTGTGATCCTGGGCAAGATATTTAACCTCTCTATACCTTAGATTCTTCATTTGAAGGAGTAAAAATAAAGAGGTTTGAATTGATGAGCTCTATAGTCCCCTCCAGATCCAAATCTATGATTCTATGATTTCCTTGGTCCCCATAACTCGACTACCACTGCTTTGTGCTTCAGAACTCACATTCCTTGTGGCTCCTTTCAAGTATGGCCCTACCATAAGAGGAAGGATCTATTTAATAAGCAAAAAAGAGAAAAAATTTATTTCCTTCATATATCACTATTAGTATAGTATGATGGTAGAAAATGGCATAGAATAGTGAAATAAAACTGAAATTAGTATTGAGAAGATATCTTCAAATGTTAAAACTGATACAATACCTGTGTGAGCACAAGCATTTCTTGTTATAACTCTAAGCCGCAGTTTCCTCATCTATGAAATGGAGATAACACGTCCACCTCCTTTATGAGGTTTAAATGATGATATTAACTCCTTCAGTTTCCTCATCTGTAAACTCAACTGCAGTCCTTACCTCACAGACTTGTTTGAGAGGCTCAGGTGAGAGCATTTATGCAAAATGCTTTTGCAACCTTTAAAACTCTATATAACTATCAGCTATGATTATAACTATTCTTTGGATTCCTTTTCACTTTGTCCACCCCTTCTTGTATCTTTAAATCTATAGGGCTCACAAAATTCTAAGTATTATGCATAAATTAGTTAATTAAGAAAATAATATATCATTTAATTCCTAGAAGTTATAGAGAAAAATAAAATCAACCCACGTTAACATAATTTATAGTGTTTTGACAAATATCAAATTGGAAATATGTGATCACATAATGATAAAAATAAAGAAGCAATATCAGACTTATTAAGTATTTTAAAACACTGAATATTTTCAGCTGATTTTTTCACAAAACTCATGAAATAGCTGCATAAAAAGACATTGTGTTCCACTGGTTTCAAAGAAGGAAAAAAATACTACAGAGAGTTGAAGGAAAGAGGATTATTTAGCTCATATGACATTCAATATTTGCTTGTGGTATAATGGAAAGGGCAATGCATTAAGAAGTACCAGAAATTGAGTTGAATTCAGGATCCATTGGTTACTTGATCTTTGATATTCACTCATTGAAACTTACAGCCATGTGAAGAAAGTATTTTTGGACCCTTAAAGTGTTATAGAAATGCGGGAAAACAACATAAACAGTTATAATAATGAAAATAGAATAATTTTGGATGCAACCTAGGGAGTAGTTAAGATTCAAAAGTAAATTTGAAAGACCCTCCTTGGGTAAAGAAACTCAGCTAGAAACATGTCAACAAAGAAATAATGAATAAATGGCTGAGTCATGTAGATGCTACTAGTATATTGGACAGGGTGCTGGGCATGGAATTGCAGAAACCTGAATTTTTCTTGTCTCAGACATTTACTAGCCATGTAACACTAGGCAAGTCACTCAACCTCAATTTCCCTCAAATATAAAATGGTGATTAAAAAAAAAACACTGACCTTTCAAGGTTTTTTTGAGGATTATATATATAAACAAAAAACTGTTAGCTTAGTGCTTAGCACATAGTAGACATTAGATAAATTCTTTTTTTTTCTTCTTCTCTTTCCCCTCCCTTTATAGAAATGGAAGGTTTAATGATATCAATTCAAGATCAATTTATTGCTGCCAGAAATTACAAGAGTATTAGCTTTAAGGAGTTCAAAATTATTATTTATAGATTATGCAAGGAAAGAGTAGAAGCAAAACATCATTGCAGACTCCAAAATTTTTAGCAGCTAATGAATACTTAGCATGAAAACAGGATCAGGTGATTAACATTTTGTAATAAATGCTTTCTATGTTTCATTAACTAAGAAAAAGTTCCTGTTCTAAAAATACAGGCCTCAATATATTTTTAAGAATTCCACTAATCACCTATATTTGAACTGGACCAATATAGCTGACAAATATTCCCAAACCTCTCCCCCCATCAGTAAGCTATAACACTGATCCATAAAATTTTAAGAACACAATTTTAAATAGATGTTTCTATGCCAAATGTCTTAAATCATCAAAGTACATAGACTTTCAAATCTTTTAAAATGCAGAAAATGTGTCAGAAGAAATCAGAGTCATGTGAGAATAGAATGATGTACATATAACTCCTATCATCTGGCATGAGACTGGAATTATCCCAAAGAAACTTTCAGTGAACATATAATTCAGCTTACATCCTAATACTTTTATTGAATTAAAAAAAAAGCTATGACTCTATTTACCTGTGCAATGTATTTGTTGTTT
Source organism: Sminthopsis crassicaudata (assembly GCF_048593235.1). Lineage (NCBI taxonomy): Eukaryota > Metazoa > Chordata > Mammalia > Dasyuromorphia > Dasyuridae > Sminthopsis > Sminthopsis crassicaudata. The sequence continues at coordinate 152,974,805 of NC_133618.1, forward strand.
TTCAGTAATTTTTTCAGTTGTGTCATATCCTTCATGACCTCACAGGGGGTTTCCTTTGCAAAGATATTGAAGTGATATTCCACTTCCTTCTCTAGCTCATTTTACAGATGAGAAAACTGAGTCAAACAATGTCAAGTGACTTGCCCAGGGTCACACAGCTAATAAGTGTCTAAGGCAGGATTTGAAATGAGGAAGATGTCTTCTTGACATCCATTCAGCCACCTAGCTACTCTGTGAAGTGTATTCAGAAACTTAAATATAAAAAAGCAAAATGGTTTGTGCAAGAGTAATCTCAATTCCATCAAAAAGGAAAATATGATAATTAATAATGATATTATTATTTATCACAGTAAGCATTGTTGAGTTAATAAATGTGAAACAATTTATAATTTATGGAATTCTATGCAAATATTTGTAAGAGCGACAGATTATTAATTTGGTGGATTTTTCCATCTTTATTATTACTTCCTGAACATATAAGTATGATATAAATATACCCATAAGTGTATATGTATGTGTACGTATTGTACACACATATGCATACATACACAAATCCACACACATATGCCTCTGTGTGTATATGTAGTTCAGTTGTATTGGAATATGATGTACATAAAGGAGAGAAATATGAAAAACCAGAATAATTAGTATGTAACCATATTGTTTAAGGATTTTCTTGTTGAGATGATAGCTATGTTTTATTCTTGTAGTGATAAGAAGCCACCAAAGTTTTTTTTTAGTGAAACAGTGAGTGCATGATCAGATCTTCACTTGAGGAAGATTATTATGGAAGTTATATGAAGAATTGGTTGTGGTTTTCCTCTTAGCCCTTGGAGTATTTATGAAAGTAGAGGATGTGAAGGTCAATTCAACTATTTTGAAGCTTATTGTTAGTATGGTAGAAGTTCTGGAATTGAGAAATGAAGTTAAACAGAAGCTCTTTGAATTAAAGATTTTATTATGAATTATAGATATTATATTTTCCATAGTTTATATAAAATCAAAATGAAATGTATGGTCTGATGTATTATTATCATTATCACCACCATCATTAATTTCTTTTCTGTATTACTATGTATTTTCTATTTTTTTTTAAAGATTTCATTTCAGGATTGTGGCTAATATTTGAGAGAAACTTATCTTTGTACCTTCCTTGTATTTATGCCTTCTTCATTATCAGCCTTTTAAAAAAATTAGACATTTGATCACCAGTGAGAATTTTCCTCTATCAATTCTAATCAGCACCTTCTTTGCTGAGTTTGGGTACTGAACAACTAAATGTATGTATTCTGCATGTATATGTATATATCAGAGGAGGTACTTGAACATGGTCTTTCTGACTTCATCAGTTTTTTATCCACTAAGTTATGCAATCATCCTTAGTTGTCATGATAATAGTAGCTGACATTTATGTATTACTTTAAATCACTTGATTTTTACAACATCTTTGTAAGATATATTTAGTTTGTCAATAAGCATCCTGTGCCAGGTAATATGCTGAATGCTGGGAATACAAATAAAGGCAGAAAGATATTTCCTGCCCTTAAGGAGCTTTCTTTCTAATGGAGAACACATAAAAGGAAGATGAAGTGGGAGAGATAACATGAAGAAACTTGGGATCATGGTACAGAAAGTCCAGAATAAATTTTAGATAAGAATGAGACTTGGCTGGCATGGACATTCTCATTAAGTGGAGACACCTGAAGGAAAACCATTCTCAGACAAAAAAGCTAAAATATTGGTGGTGGTATGACTTCCAATATTTGAATTCTATGGCCAAGTAAATTTCCAGGATAAAGAGGTTTCTGGGGCATTTTATCAAAAGTCCAGAGTACAGTCTGGAGGAGTAGAATATCAAAATTTTTATCCTTATTTTTATGGATGAGAAAATTAGGATTCAGGGAACAAAAAGGTTTTTCCATTTGGCCACACATCTGGTGAATGAGAGAACCAGGTCTCCAACCAAGATACTCTTTACTTGAAATACAATGCTGTTTCTATTACATTCCTCCTTCTTGGGAGTTCAATTCCATGAGAATTAGGAAAAACTCCTAATCAAAGCTGGCCAAAAAAAAAAAATCTTTACCAAAAATAGGAATTGATTAACATGTATTAAGCAGCACAAGATGAAGGACAAATTCTTAGTGCATCCTATTTAAGGCCCACATCTAAGAGGACAATGGAGCAATATTCCTACTATGGGTAGTTTTTCACTTAGTCCTGCATCTACCTAACACTATTATCAATTAGTTCACATTTTTGTACCTGGTCCATCAAGATAATTGCAAAAAAAAAAAAAAAAAAAACAAAAACAAAAAAAAAAAAAAAAAAAAAACTCACTGTCATGTTTTCTTGATATTTTTGGTTTTAGATCACCTTCATTATTCAATATATTCCTCCTAATTCCCCCATGTAGAGAGGAATCTCTTAATAACAAAAAATAAAAAGGTGTATCTCAAAGAATTAAATGTAGTATTGTCAAATATCTCTTTACTAGGAACAAGCTTGATTATCAAGTGTTCCATTTTGATTCTTTTGTTATTTCTATCTTTTTTTTTTTTTGCCTAGTCTTCATATATCTATTTTGGTTTTTGTTCTGCTTGTGGGTTTTTTTCTGTTCTGATATTTATTATTCTTATGGTACAATTATGTTAGGTTACATTTCTATATCATAATTTGTTCTAATCATTCCTAAGAGATGAAATATGTATTTTACTTTCCCAAAAAGTGCTCTATAAATATTTTGGTATATTGTGACCTTTGTATCTTTGACTATCTTGGGATATATGTCTAGTAGTTTACCATGATATTTCAAAGATCATCTTATTCTTAGCAATAACAACTGGAAGTTTTTTTGGTATTTTAAGGTAATGTATCCATTTCTAAGGAGTTAAACTCCTTGAGGCCTTGAAGATGCTCACATTTTGTCTTATTTACCCCAAATGAGAGAGCAAGAGTCCATAGTTGTCATCAGGTCTGAAAATCCTGGGCTCTTTAAATCTTTGATTCTATGCCAGCCAAGCAACTGATTCAGAGTCTGTCATAGTAAGAGGGTTATAGAGCTAGGATAATTTTAAGGGCTCAGGATAAAAGGGGAAGAGGAAATCCTTCTCCTAATCTAATATGTGTATGCAGAGAATCCTCTACAAATATAAAAGAAATTTCAGAAATAGATGAAAAAAGTAAAGAAGAAAACAGATATTAGGTTACAGTGAGAAAAAGATAAGAAAATTTAAAAAAAAGGATTAGAAATGAGAAAAATAGAGAGGAGATAACTTTTAAAGAAGACAAGGAATCAAATCTTTATTTCAGGTGAATTAATAATATTTGGAGTCCATAGAGGAAGAAAGAGGGAATGTGAGAAGAGACGATGAGGAAAATAAATGGAAAAAAAAGATCATAAGACTAATAGACTGATTTTCTTTATTTGAAAATTTGGCCCTAAACTTTGTAGGCCTATTTCTTGCTAATCCTGTGTACAATATATCATACAGGGCTAATTCACTATATAAACACACATATATGTGTCTATATGTCTATACATATATATGTATATATGATGCTTTTGTCCTCCTAATCATCATCACCTTATATAACCCACACACATATATATGCATTTATGCCAATATAAATATATAATAGCAAAGATAAACATGAAAGTCTATATATAAGTAAATATATGTGAAATTTATGTAGTTTTCTTTCTCCTAATAGCCATCATTATTATATAACATCTATGTATATATTTGTATATACATGTATATATCTACATGTGTACATAAATGTGAATATATCATATATATATATATTATGAAATTTATATAATGCTTTCTTCCTCCTAATTGTCATCAGTCTTACATAACACTTTTTTTGGCTCTTATCTATCATATATTAGGTGTATTAGAAAAGCAACAGTGATTCACTTAACCACTCTGGGTCTCCATTTATTCAGCTGTAAGAAGAGGTGGGTAAATGGAAGATGACCTCTATGGGACCTTGCAGCTCTCAAACTCTGATTTTATTTCACATTATAGTTATCTGTGGATGTGTCATTTCTACCTCCTTTGCTGAAAGCTCATTGAAGACAAGAGTGTCTTATCTGAACTTGGTATTTTCCCAGTACCTAGCAAGTGCAATGTGTGCATAATGTAGACACTTAATAAGTGTTTTTCTAAAATAAATAAATAAATAGACTACAAAAGCATGCAAATATAGAAGGCTGAATCTACAGTCTTGTGAATAAAAGCTGTTTCTAATTTTACCACAGAAAGCAAGGTTGACATTCTTTACGGAAAGGGTAATTTATTTTATAGGAAGGAACTAGTTTGTGTGTATGTGTGTGTGTGTGTGTGTGTGTGTGTGTGTGTGTGTGTGTGTGTGTAGAACATTTTTTTCAAAGGAAGAAAACTATTTATGCATGGAAGTTTATATTTTAAAAACTAATTTATTATGTATCTACTGGGTCCCAGGCTTTGTGTTTAGATGAAGAAAACACAATAGTCCCTACCTCTACGGAGCTTATATTCTACTGAAACAATGCACACACACACACACACACACACATGCAAAAACATATAAATGTGGACATATAAATGTGTGTGTATGTGTGTGTAAAAGAGTAGCATAATAGATAGAGAATTGGTCTTGAACACAAGAAAGCCAGATTTAAGTCCTGCCCTGACACACATAAGGCTATATGGTTTTGGACAAGTTGTTTAACATCTAAATAGTCTGTTTAACATCTAAGACTGGTGTTGATAGGAGTTTCCTCTTCTGGGAATTGCCTATACCAATGAAATAGTGTTTCAGTCCCTATTCTCTTATTCTTGTATATATTAAATTACATTATCTAGAGGTGGTCTCAAAAGCCATGGACTTTTAAAAGTGTCTCAAGACTTTTGGGATACATTGGATGTGCATATGCATATAAAATTTTGGTTTGAAAGATCATGAGTATGAATTGGTAAGAGAAAAATAGATTTATGAATATATAATCTCTCTTCTCCCCTCACTGTCCCCCTCTCTTCCCACAAAAAGGAAATTGTAGGAGGGAAATTAAGGATAATAGAAGAATTTTCTGCAAACCAATAAGAAGGGTGATATTCAAATAGGTTTGCAACCATATCTTGGGAAGGTAAAGAGCTATAAATAAGCAAAATTAGGCATATGAAACTAAATTTATAAAATCAGCCTTTAAGACAATGAATTTGAAATGTAGTATTGAACAAAAATTTGAACCATGTGGAATATGCTTACAAATCAGGAAAGTGGGTCAATTGATTCAATGTCTCTGTACAAGAGACATGGAAATTATTAAATGCACTATGGAAGTTGTTGATTTTTCTAGTGATGCAATGAAGATAGTCAAAATTAATTTTTCAAAATAAAAAATGGGGATAAGTAAATTCCTATTCAAACAGAATGTATATCTACACAGTGACAATTCCAAATATTTTCCTCTATCCATATTTGTCTACACCACTCTTTTCTTTTCTCTTGCAGGAAAGGACCTTGAATCCTAGATTGTCAAGAACATAGAAGTCATTTGAGAAGAAATTCTTTCACTCAAATTGCTTGACATATTCCTCCCTGTTTCTTATAGTAACTTGTTTGCTCTCTCTAATCTTCAACTTCTCCCTTTACACTGCATCTTTTGCCATTATATGCAAACTTGCTCAGATCTATCCATCTTTAAAAAAATCTGCCATGTCACCTATCATCTTACTTTTACCTTTTTTTCTCTTTTCAATTAATTTCATATAGAGTTAATTATATTTGTTGGATCAATTTCTTTACTTTTCCATTCTTGGTTTCTTTCAATTTGGCTTTCATTTCCACTGATCAGCATCAACCATCCACTACTCCTTCAAGTCTTAGTAAGAAGGATTAAATACAATGGCCTTTTCTCAGTCCTTATCCATTTTTACCTCTCTATGAATTTTCTCTTCCCCCTCTTTCTAAATATACTCTTCTCTCTCTTGTTTTAACAACTGATTTTTTGGCTGGTTCTTTTTTATTTCCTTTGATAGATTTAGATCCAAGGTGTACATCCCCCAAGAATATATCTTTGATCCTTTTCTATTCTCTACACCATTTCACATAACAATTACTTCAGATTCTTAGATTTGATGTTAGGTTATTTCACCCTGAATTGTAAGGGTCTTTGTAGTAAAATATTACAAGCTTGACTAATCTAAGGCAGCTGAGTGGTGCAATGTAAAATAGACAGTTGGATTTGGTTTCAGGAAAATTTGAGTTTGAACCTTACCTTAGACACTTGCTATTATTGCCTTACAGTTGTGCTAAACTACAACATTTTGCTGAATGAGTTAGAAAAACTTGGGCTACTGCTCTCAGTGACATAGAATTCCTGGACCTATTGTAAAGGGTGGCACTTAAGCATAGGAATTCAGAAGTGTGAGAGCCAACTAATATGAAACCAGAGTCCTCTGTGCAAAATTTCAGACCCTAAAAGGCAGAAGATGAAGTATTTGGGGGACAGACATCAGTTTTTACCAATTCATTTTAAAGGAATGTCCAGAATATTCCATTGAAATGAAATGATGAACTACAGAAGGGTAATTCATGAGAAAGACAGCAAAAAGTTGACAGAGTAGGAGATAAAGGCTAAATATCTAAAATGGAAAACCAGGAAAGAATTATCATACAGAGAAATAAAAAAGATTTGCTTTTTACTGAATAGAAAATGGATTTGAGAAGGAAGATGTAAAAAAAAAACTTTAGAAGATCTCTTGCCCTATATCTTTTATATTATAGGGCAAGAGAGAAAGATGTATTCTATAACACCAATAGTCTGTTAATCCCATTCTAGAACAAGAAAGAAGACACATGCTCAGCAGAAGGAGTTAGTGAAACATTATAATGTCTTATTTCTGACTGAAATATCAGTCACACATTTTTCTTTCATTTGGCCAAATATAAAGAACAAAAGAGGAATGTGTTATAATCACACATAAACTTAAAAGTTTATGAAGACATTAAGCATTAGAGGAAAGAAGAACAAAGAGTAGTGATCTTAGGTACTAAAAATCTCATAGTTAGGAAAAGTCTATGAATAAATTAGAGTCAAGCCAAGATCTGTCCTGAAGTGCAATGCATATTATGGGAAAGAGAGAGATGAAATCCTAAAAGGGAAAACAATACAAACTGAAACATACTGGGCTTTACAATATAAGAAATATGCAATACTTAATATTTATTAAAATGTTTTTGGTTTTATTCAGTGGTAGGAAAAATTGCAAATAAACTTAGCATGTGTTTTTGAGACTCAGATGAACCCATATATTTAAAGTCAGATCTTTACATCTGTCACATGTTCCTCAGGATGAATTTTCTGCCAAGTTTAGTTTGTGCCCCTGGTTAGTAGAATTTTTTTCTCACTGTTTACCGAGTCTTTCTAAAATAACTTGATATTTTTCCCCCTTGGATATCTTCTTTCTCACTCTCTTGGATCATGGGAAACTATCTGCTTTTGCTTCCCTATTTTGATGGAAAAGGATTCTGGGAGCCAGGGGAGATTTCTGGCCCACTTCCTCTTAAATGATTTAATGAACCTGGGATAATAATTGTATTTATTATAATAATAACTAGTTATATATTCATATAACACAATATCCATAATAATATCTACTTACACAGAATTTTAAGATTACAAATATTATCTTTCTTTTTCTTCATAGCAGCGAGGAGTAGGTGCAATTATTATCCTCATCTTACAGATGAGGAAGCCAAGGCATATAGCAGTTTAATGACTTGCCCAAAATCATACAGCCAGTAAGTATCTGAGGCTGAATTTTAGCTCAGATCTTCTAAAATATAGGTCTAGTATTCTGCCTAGTGCTCCAAGCAATTTATATCTGGTAAATAATTGGTAGGCTTTGCAAATCTTTGAAAGATCGAAATAAAATGTATAAAAGACCCGAATGACAAAATCTAGGTGTATTGTATGTAGTATTAATAATGTCTCTATTGTGGAAGGAAGTTTGCCTGCCTGTATAGTGGTATTGCAAATACAGTCTATGTGAGACATTAAGAAAGTGAAATTCAGCCATATATAACATGATATCAAGGATTTATATAGAACTTTAAGGTGTATATTTCATTTATGGTATCTTATTTGACCCTCAATAAATCTGGTGAAATTAAATGTTATTTGTAATCAATGTTTTATAGATGAAGAAATTGAGGCTTTGAGAGATTAAATGATTTTCCCCAGTCACTTACTAAGTGCAGCTGAGGCAATAATAAATATTTGAGAAGGGATTCATATTCAGGACTTTCTGATACCAAGTCCAACACTATATTGTAACACCTAGCTGCCTCATAAAGGTCAAGAATTGCTTACTCTTACTTTCAAGATCCTATAATTCAGAGTGATATTAGTTATATTACAGAATGCAATCTGTGACCTACTATATAAAGAACATGAGTTTTATACTTTTCTAATAGAGAAGATCTACCTATATGCCTTCCCAGGCCCCTCTTTTAGCAAGCTCATGTTTGTCAAATGGTTTATAGAATATAAGGTTTTTAGGATAGACCCTATTTTTCACCTTGTTTTTATGTCTGCAGCTCCTAGAATATTTCATTTCCCATAATAGATATTTAACTTGTTGTTATTGGATTGGACTGAATTTGAGGTGACTGGCCTTGAGTGTGAAAAGTGCCACTGTCTATGGAATGGATCAATTGTGCATTTATCTTGAAGACTAAATTAATAGACTTAGACCTTCTTTGCCTTGGATATTAGCCAACTGAGCAAACCAGTTTTAGATGGCCACAGATACTGAATTTCATGAACATTTCTAGAAGCTGGGATGGGGTAAACTAATGAAAAAAAATGATGCCCACTATCTATCATAATACAAAGGTAGGAAACAACATGAAACTCTTGTTATATTATTGAAACACTAATTTTTTCCCTGATTTTTTTCTGTTTCCCTTATGATTTGTTCAGTATTAAATCAAATTCTCTCCTGTCCTTTTTCTCCATCCCTTCTCAAATAGAAGGCAAGAAATTCAATATAGATTATACATTTTTAATCATATAAATATTTCCATAATAGTCATGTTGTAAAAGAAAGCATATACAAAAACAAAACTACAACAATAACAAAACATTGAGAAAAATAAAGTTAAGAAAAAGCATGCTTCAATTTGCATTCAGACATCATTAGTTATTTCTCTGTGGATGATTAGCATTTATTATCATAAATCCTTCAGAGTTGTCTTGGATCATTATATTGTATTGCTGAGAATAGTTGTCATTCACAGTTGATCATCTTATAATATTGCTGTTATTTTATATATGGTATATTTCACTTTGTTCATATAAGTTTCTCCAAGTTTTTCTGAAAGCATCCTCCTCCTCATTTTTTATAGCACAATAGTATACTGCCATAATCACAAATCACAATTTGTTCAGCCCTTGTCCAATTGATGGGTAGAACTGTGGATTTCTAACTACAGAGATACAGGGTAGAGACCATATACAATGTCATGTCAGGTTCAGTATACTTGATGCATAGCTTTGGGGAGTAATTTAGTATATAATCTTGAAAATTGTTAAGTAAAACATTTCTTAAAATTCAATAATATGATGCATGTTAAACAGTACTTTGATTCAGACAGTAGAGTTAGAATTAGTGGATAATAATAATAATTAGAGATGTAGATTTAAGCTCTACATAAGAACAAACTTTCTAAGAATTAGAATTGTATGACAATGGAATAGGTGGACCTATTTTTGATATGGAGAATTCTCCATTCATTTGAAGGTATTCAAGTAGAGGAAAAATGTCCACTTTTCAGAGTATATGTATAGGGAATTCATACTTCCAGTGAGTATTATGTTATATGAATTTTGAGATTGCAACTTAGATCCTGTCTTTAATTTGTACACACATTTTCATGTGCAAATACATGCTCAGGTACACACAGATATAGATACACATATTTTTAGATTCACATGTATATTTGTGAATATACAGGTATATATGAATATATACATATTTATATATTTGTTTATTCTTTTTACTCTTGGAAAATATTTTTCCCACTACCTACAAGCAACAACTACAAAAAGCCAAAAACTTCTTGTACATCTATACCTTTCCCTCTTTCTTTCTTTTCTCCTTTTCTTCCTTTCTTCCCAGATTCATTCCCAGAATTATTCATAGATTGCTCAAAAGCTTTTTCTCTGGTGTTCTTTTCTTTCACTATCTTTGTCATTATCAAATGAATGACTTCTACACACAATGAGGTCTCTTAGTCCCAGCAATGGCAATTCACCCTTGAAGAGACCCTATTTGTTCGTGGCAGGAGGCATCTATTCAGGAGGGCTCAACAACAATTGTGGCCATTCATCCATGCTGCTTGTCATCAGTGAGCTCAATCTGTTTTATGTAATGGATCATCTCATTGGTGGTGGAGGTGAGTGGGAAGAGAGGCTGAAATATGAAAGATTCCAATGTCTCTTCTTACCTTGGTTCAGAATCTGTACATTTTCTCACTAAAATTTCTGTATTTTTTTTCCATTCTTTATTATGGATCATATGAATATTTAGAGGGGCTTAATGAACTTTATATATCCTCCAGTTACTGGGAGAAAATTATATTTTGATTTTCAACACAAAGATTATCATTTTGATTCTTATAAGAATTTGGTATTTAATTATTTGTAATCATACAGCATCAATGCCCTTCATACCTAATGCCGAATATGATCTAAAAACATTTTGAAAGGACTCATGCAGTGAGAAGGGAGTGCTAATAATTGCTTTAGGGAAAATGTCTGGTGAAGCCTATAATATAGCTTTTTAAGAACTGAAAGAGACTTTAGAGGCTATCATTTAGGTTATCTGCTTCCCATTGTATAAATGAAACAACACAGAAGCCCAGAAACTAAATAATTTACCCAAGATCATAGAGCTAGTAAATGGCAGAATTGGGACTGAAACTCTTATACCTCAAGTCCAATGCTAGTCTTCCACTGCACAAATTGTATGTAGTGCCTCATAAAGCATCTTAGACATTCCATGCATTTGGTAAATTAATCAAGGAATCTATGAATTATTTGGCAAAAATGACACAAAAGACAAATTCTAGGGTAGACATGTCTGTAAAAAGGGAAGACTGAAGGCATAATTATAATCTCTTATTGATTGGGTTGAGATAAAGAGATTCTAACAGTAGAATATAAAGGACTACAATAGAAAGAGTACTGGACAGAGAATCAGGAGACCTGAATTTATATCCTGCCCTAAATTCTCATAAGTTCTATGGTCATGTATAAGTAAATTAAAATTTCTGTTTCCTCATTCATAACTTCCAGAGGTTATACATGTATAATATTTCCTTATTAGTCATTTTGAAAGAAAAATGAATAAAACAAAAAAATGAAAGAAAGACATAGAGAGAAAGGAAAAATAAAAAAGAATGAAGGAAGAAAAAAAAGAGAGGGAAAATATTATTATTTAAATTTCATTAGTTCTTCCTCTGGAGGCAGATTGCATTTTTCATCATTGTAATGCCAGAGAAACTGAGGCAAGATAGAGATTAGAGAGTTTTTTAATATTTTATTAATTGGAGAGTTTAATTGACTGGAAAGGACTCTCGTCTCAAAGTATCCAGTAATGAATGGGGGAATGATAAACCCTTTCATAGCTTTTTAGACAAAGAAAAGAAGAGCGGGAAAGTTAGAAGCGCTTGCTTCTGTCAGGATGGGGGGAGGCCAGAGTCAGGAAGTTTGAATAAACAGAAGTAAAGATGTCAGTGAAGTATCTGAGATAGTCTTATCTTTTGGAATATTTCAGAGGGGCAGTGTCATAAATTTTTGAGGGCAGAAGGAGCTAGGAGTCAGGAAGTCTGATCTGCTCCTCATCTCCCATTGACAATTTATAACCTTAGAGCAAATGGTCCTCAGTCTTAATAAACCAGGGGGGGTTAAGGGAATTTGAGATAGAACAATTCAGGGAAACTCAGTCAGGACAATGAGGGAAACTACTGACGGGAAACTGAGGTAGAACAGCTCAAGGAGACTGTAGCATAACAATCATGAGTCCTTTAAGATCATCTTGGATCATTGCTAAGAATAGTTTAGTCATTAACAGATGTTCATTATACAAAATTTCTGTTACTCTATACAATATTCACTTAATAAAAGTTCATGTAAGTTTTTTCAGGTTTTTCTGAAATTATCCTGCTCATTGTCATTCCACAATTGATGAGTATCTCCTCAATGTCTAATTTTTAACCTCCCCCCAAAAAAAACCTGCTATAAATATTTTACACAAATAGGTATTTTTCCTTTTTTAGTTTTCATTTTGAATCTCTTTGGGATATAGTACTATAGTGGTATTAATGGATCAGATGGTATAAAGAATTCTCTAGCCCTATAGGCATAGTGAAAAATTGCTCTCCAGAGTAGATGGATCATTCCACAACTCCACCAAAAGTATAGTGTCCCAGTTTTCCCATACAACATTTGTCATTTTCCTTTTTATGTCATATTAGCCAATCTGATGAGTAGAAAGTGTCTATTTAATTTGTATTTCTCTAATCAATAGTGATTTAGAGATTTTTTAAAATGTGATTTCATAAAGCTTTGATTTCTTTGTCTAAAAACTGCCTGTTCAAATCTTTTGAGCATTTATCAAGTAAGGAATGAATTATATTGATCAGGGAAATGAGACTAATTATCAGAGATTTCTGCTGTAGGAATTTCCTTTCCTTTTTTTTTGCTTTCCTTCTAATTTCGGTTTGTGCAAAATCTTTTAAATTTTATATAATCAAAATTATCCATTTTGGGATAATGTTCTCTGTATTTTGTTTGATTTTAAATTTTTCCTTTATCCACAGATTTGACAGAGTTTTCCATGTTCTCTTAATTTGCTTACAGTTTCACCCTTTATGCTTAAATTGTGTATCCATTTTGATTTCATCTTGGTATATTGTATAAGGTATTAAAATTTCTGCCATACTGCTTTCCAGTTTTACTAGAATACTCAAAAATTGAGTCTTTGTCCCAAAAGTTTGGTTCAAGCTTTTTTAAGCTTTTAAGTTTAGTTTTTAAACACTAAGTTATTATTATTTAATATAATTTATTATGTTAGTCTCTTCCACTGATCTACCACTCTATTTATTAGCCAGTACCAGATTATTTTAATAGTTACTACTTTATAATGCAGTTGGAGACCTGGCATGACTAGGGAATGATATGACTTTTAATAAATATTATATTTATACTCTTGACTGAAGAAGGTACTTTACAGTGAAAACATCATCTTTTAATTTTCATGTGACTTCAGGAGAAACACGCATGCTGTTGATGAAAGAAGTGAACACCTACCTAGCTAGATAATTAAACTGAATCAACCATGATAATCTTTGAATTCTATTTATCTAGATTATTTTCATATTTACCAGGTATAACAATTTAAACTTTTTTTTATCATGACCTTTGAGGATTCTTAACTTTTTTTCTATTTTTATTTACATGAATCCCTTTGATGTGAATCCTAAATCTTTTGAGAATGTTTTTAAATATACAGAATAAAATACATAGGATTACAAAAGAATACAATTATTTTGAAATATAATAATCAAAATATTTTTTTAAGTTCCCAGAAACCAAGTTAAGATTCTCTGAAAGGAGTAATCCCTTGGATTGGGTGCCACTTCTATTTCATTTTCTTTCTGAGAGTAAATGCTAATTGTCTTAGCGATTGACATAGGGATTTCATGAAGCTTTCAGGAAAAAAATTGCAAAATTTCCTAACTCCTTCCAGTCCTTCCACTATTTCCTCTGGAATGCCTGTTCCATAAGCAATACATTTCCCTTCATTTTAAATCTATTCCTCTTCCATTCCTTCCTGGCTTTCTTCTGATGACACAGCCTCCCTGGCCATTCTTCTCCAAGGCTGAATGTACCTTCATATTCATAATCTTGCCATCATCCAAAAATGTAGCACTATCATGTTCAAGAATTCTGGAATTCCCTTAACTAACCATAATCTATTGACTTTTTACCTTTCCCTCTGCATACGTACACAAACACACACACATGTATATATGAACGTATGCATATATATATGCATACCTATATATGTGTATATATATATATATATATGTATAAATTTTACTCTTGTATATTTTTAGTCTTTTTCCCCCCAATGACCTCCAATTACTAAGTCTTCCAGTTCTTTCCCAATCCTTTGCATTAGATACTTTCCTTTTCTCCCCATTTTGACTTCTATATGAACCAATTCAACTCGACTTTTTCTTCCTCTTTTGAATCCCTAGCTGCCTCATCATATGACTTTGTCTAGACAAGGCTCAGTTTTAGGTCACTCCCACCATTCATACACCCATACAACTGAAACAAAGTGGAGAAATTCCCTATCCTGGGGGAAAAAGCAAAAACATAAAACAAACAAATCTCATATGATTTTTTATCCTGATAACACCCTATTTCTCTTTTGCTTTTTGTAGAGAAGCCCTTACAAGAGTCCAGTGACAATTGATGCTTCCAGTTCCTCTCTATTTATTCTCTTTTTGACCCCTTACAATTGGCTTCTGACTTTATCATTTCACCAAATTGCTTTTCCAAAATTACTAATGATCTTTTATGTACCAAATCTAGGACATTTGTCTCTTGGCTATTTCATAAACAAAAAATTCATTTCATGGCTCTTGGAACTTTCCCTGGTTGTTCCTTATTCCTGAAATGATCTCCCTCCTCTGCTGTTACTACTAACTTCTCTGGATTCCCTTAAGTCCTAACTGAAATCCTACCTTCTACAAGAAGCCTTTCCTAACTCTTCTTAATTCCAATATAATTTTTTAATTATTTCCTTTTTATTTTATATAGAAAGCTTGCTTTAGTGTTGTTTCTCCCATGACACTGTAAACTGTTTGACTGTTTGTAAACTGTCTTTTGTTTCCTTTTGCATTCCCCATAACTTCTCTGCAGTCTTTGACATGATTGATCATTCTCTTATTGATATTCCTTTCTCTGGAGGTTTTCAGAACATTATTATCTCCTAGTTTTATTTCTATCTATCTGGCTACACTTTCTGTCTCCTTTGCTGGATCTTTCCCTAGATCACACTTTCCAACCATAGGTGTCCCTCATATTTCTGTTTTGTGTTCTCATTTCTTCTCCCTTTATGCTACTTCATTTAATGACCTCATAAACTGCCATAGATTTAATTACCATCTCTATGCTAATGATTCTCTATGATGTCCTGTCTCAATCTCTCCACTGCTCCCCAATCTCACATCTTCAACTGCTTTTCAGACATCTCAAACTGGATAGTCAGTAGAATCTGAAACTCAATACTCTAAAACAGAACTAATTTTCTTTCCCCCTAAAAATCTCCCTGCTTCCTACCATTCTACTGTTCCTATTTTTTTAACTCACAGTCTAGTAGTTATCCTGGATTCTTCATTTTTTCCTCCTATATCCAAAATATTGCCAAAACCTGTTAATTTCACCTTTGCAGCATTTCTGACATTGCTACCATTCTAATGCAATTTTTCATTACCTCACACCTTGATTATTGCAATAACTTGCTGGGAGTTCTACCTGCTTCAAATCTCTTCCTACTCTGATCTATTTTCCATTAAGTTACTAAAGTGATTTTCCTAAAACATAGAACTGATCATGTCATTCCTTCCCTGCATCTTACTCAATAAACTCCAGTGGTTCCTTATTACCTTCAGAATCAGAGATAGAACCCTCTGTTTGGCATTAAATGCACTTTATAAAGTAACTCCTCTTTTTTTCTGGGCTTCTTAAAATGAGCCTGGTGAATTTGCAAAATCTTCCCTCATTTCAATTCAATTCACTTCAATGTCAGGGCATCACATTCCTGAAGGAAAACAACAACAACAGTCTTATATCTTACTCCCTAACACTTTAATTTAGTGGCATTGTCTTCCTGGCAATTCTGTGAACAAGTCACTCAGCTCTGGGAATTTTCTCTGGCTTTTCTTTGTATATGGGACACTCTACCATCTCTATTCTGACTATTGAACACTGACTCCTTTCCTAATTCTTAATTCCAGTGCTTTCTTTTTTAATTATTTCCTATTTATCCTGCATATAGCTTTCTTTTTTACATATTTGTTTGCATATTGTCCCCCCCCCACAAGATTTTAAGCTCTTTGAGGGAAGGCAATGTTTTCTTCCACTTTTTGTATCCCCAGGATTTAGCATAGTGCCTACTGTATAGTAGGTGTGCAATATACATTTATTGGATTGAATTGAATTATTGGAAAGTGTTATGTTTATATGCTGTATATATAAGGATGTTGAAAAATAGGTATAACATTTTTGTTTTTATTTGATGGCTTTCTTGGAGGTTTAGATGAATTTTAGTAGTTTCTGAAAACTTTCAGATAAAATTCCAAATTGTTTATTCTGAATCTGGCATTAAAATCTTGGCTCGTTGAAACTTGAGACTCCATACTAAAGCCTGGGGAATATCATTCCAGAGAAAAAAAAATATATCAACACAAAAAGGCTTGGACTTGGGCCCTGTGCACTGAAAGATCCAATTTTCACATAGCTGTATTTAACTGCCCCACTGAGAGCCTTTCCTACCCTTTTAAAGCTGTTATGTCCTGAGGCACTTTGGGTCCTTGCCTAGCTTCCAAAGGAATGTAGGCAGGAGAAAATGCCTGGCCTTGGATTTGTTTCCTGAAAGAGATGGGGTTCATGATTTTTGGATCCCTAAAGGATACCACAGACTATGTGTCTATATTAAAACATCTGGTCGATTCAGGAAAATTTTGAGTCAATCATACACATATTTGGACTAGGTTTCAACAAACAACTGGCTCAATTGAACTGCTGACTAAAACTGATTTTGCATTTAGTATCATGGAGACACGGTTTTAAAGTCACAAAGCAAAGTATTTGGAATGCCCATACTTTAGTTCTCTGGTTTATTTCTGCTTCTATTGGGACTAATTTTGGGGAAATGGACCTAAAGGTCCTTGTCAGGATTTGTAAATTAGCAGCTGGTTCTTGGGGGTCTTATCCCTAAGGAATTTGCTTAATGGAATAGTTCTGGAAAAAGCACCTGTTGGCTCTGCTTTATGGATTTTTTCTCCTGGAGTTTACTGAATAATGGAGGTGCCAAGAACATTTGGAATTCTCATTTTGGTTACTGGGACCTATCTACTCAAGCATATTAAGAACTCCTGCTGGGCCCAGGGGGCTTTCTCCTTTTTTTTTTTATTAAGGGACTCCTTAACTCATGAACCATATAAAAGCAGGCAATGGGCTAACTAGGTTGCTCCTGTTGTAGTTTTTTGATACTTGCTAAAAGAAATATTTAGTCAAAAAATACTTGTAGCATACATTGACAAGATATAAGCAATCAGTTATTAGTAATATAACTACAACTTCAGTCTCTTAAGAAGTTGATATTTAAACCTCATTAGAACTTAAAGCAGTTTGCAGAATTGTTGTTTAAGCATTTGGTAATATCACAAACAAACACAAAAGAGGTAGCCTAAAACACCAGTCTTAAGGTTGCTTATGCTAGACATGTAATTTAATCTTTCATGTATTCATGACTATAGGGTGGCTAGGATAGAAAATAGAGGAAGACACCTTAAATATCACTCCTTACAGGAACTGGCTCATCATAACAAAAGCATATTAATCCCTTTTCTACTCACCTGTGAGTTATTGTATTAATGAAAATAACATTTATAATACTGTGTAAGTGCTGTAGAGCTTTTGATAAAAACAATAATATTATTTAATAATATAAACATAATTACTCTGTGATCACTGTTCTACTAGGTACTCTGAGCAATAGCTTATCTCTCCAGAATGTTTCCAGGGGCCAACACTGAGGCTTTGG
Source organism: Sminthopsis crassicaudata (assembly GCF_048593235.1). Classification (NCBI taxonomy): domain Eukaryota; kingdom Metazoa; phylum Chordata; class Mammalia; order Dasyuromorphia; family Dasyuridae; genus Sminthopsis; species Sminthopsis crassicaudata. The sequence continues at coordinate 152,992,705 of NC_133618.1, forward strand.
TATTGGTGTTTTCTATTGCCATTTTTCCTTAACCCCTACCTTGTGTTTTCTTCCCATTATCAAGTGACTAGTTACCATCTCCTCAGTATCTCCTAACCAATTCTTTCCCAAACCACAAACTTTCCAATTAACATCAGTTAGATGTTACAATTAGATATTTACTGGGATAATATAACAATAACCAAAGTGAAAACATTTCTTAAAATTGGAATCTACTTTCCTCTGCCACATTAGTGCCTGGGCAAATTGGTTTCAATCTGAAAGTGATTGCTACAAACATTTTCCCTTCTCTGGTTGTGACATAGCCAATGGACAAATGATTTCTTTTCTTGTAGGACTAGTGTTTTAGATACTGGGTCAATTCGTTGCTGGAGTGAGATAATCAGGTTGTTTCTCAGAGCTGGGCTTCTCACCAAATATGCTTCTGTAGCTACCAGTATATTTTCCTAGTTGCTGGAATTTTACCATTTCTTTGACCTTCCAAATTCAGGACTCTTTCATATGAACAAGACATTATAGCTCAATCAATAATTAAAATATTTTTTGTTACACTGAATTAAGCTTACAAGAAAGATTTATCAAATGCCTATACATTCTCTTAACTGAGAAGAAAAAGGAGACCTTGATTGTGCATTTCTAGAAGATGGTTCACCAATACTCTATGAGGACATGCAATAGATTCTTAGTTTCTGAAGGGAAGATAATAGAGAGGTACTATAGTATGATGAACAGAGTTCTGGACTACTTTTAATACGTACTGGACATGTGGCCATGCAAAAATCAAAATGTTTCTGAGTCCCCATCTATAAAATGATTGTAATGAAGTTCAAGAGAAATAATGTGCAGATATTAAATGACCAACTACCCCAGTCATTACTGTAGCCTTTGTGAATTTAATTGGTACACAATATATATTAGTGAAGTAGAGCATTGACTGGAGACCTCTGGTCTTTTGAGTCTTCACCAATCTATTTGTTGAGATGACAGAATGAAAGGGACCTATGACACTTTGAGGTTTTGTCCTTTGTAGAACTGATATAGTTAGAATTGTATCTTATAAGAGTTATGCCACTTTCATATTTTGTACCTTAAAACTTGATAGGGGCTAGGAAACAGGAAGAAATGTTTATATTTTGTTTTTCCTTAAGGAATTTGAAGTTTCTTTACAAAATTGATGGAATGATACAGTTCCTAGGTATTGGTCAGTGGAAGGATTATGATGGTAAATAAAGTGTTGAGTTTTAATTTTAGGACTAGAATCCCTTAGGACACTTTGAACTTGAGGTAGTCATTCCTTGGGGGATCTAGCTGAATACTAATTTGAAGAAATTTCAGAGTGGGTTTAATGTTTATGTGAACTGTATTAATCAACAATCATGTATTAAGTACTTCTTATGTTCCAGGCACTGTTCTTGGCAGTAGGAAGACAAAGATCCCACTACTGTCCCTCAAAACTTACATTCTACTAGAAGAAGTGACATATGCAAAGAGAAATAAATAGAAATATATATAAAATCAGATATGTCTTGGTCACATGTGTTCAGTGACTTGGTCAAATTATAACATAGCAATAAATAGATATTCCAGTTGGGGACTATAGATGACCTCTAACCATACAGAATTTACTTATTCAGCATGGAACCTTTCACCAGTATTATTACCCAGGGATGTAGTAAATGATGCTCCTACAGTATTATCAGGCTCTTATTCAAATGATAGAAAATCTAGCATTTGTTTATTTGTTCCCCTTTGAAGAACTATCTTGCTCTAGCATCATTCAATAGACTTCTTTTTATTTCTATTCCCCTCCCCCTTTTATTTCTTTTTAAAAACATCTCTTTCTCTACTCTCAACACTGAAGCAGTTCTTCATTCCATTAATAAACATTGATAACACTTATTACAAGGACTATGCTTCAGAAATAATACTCTCCCTGCATCTTTCCCTCTCCCCCAGGTAGCTTCTCTACAATTCTGAGTCTGACTTGACGTTCTTTTCTTCCCTCTCTCTTCAGGAACACTTGTCCTCTCTGGTTTGTCAGCCAGCTAAAATGACTGCATGAGTTTACTTTCCTTAATGATTTTGTGAGAAAATCCTCTTGTATTTCTAGGGTTTGTGCTGCTAGTAAGTTAATTGGAGCTAGCAAATTTATTCAGGAATAGCTCATTTGAATGAAATCACAGATCAGACCATTTAAATGCTGCAAACAAAAGAGATTTGTATTGGCATTTTCTCTACTACTGCCCTGTGAGAAGAGTTATTCCGAATAGGACATTGGTAAGTTCTGGATATCCTTAGTGCTAAACAAAATATGGTAGAAACTATATACTGTTTAAATATACTTTTGGAAGCAGTTATCTGTAAACTTTGTAAAGTGCTGCTCTTCCTGTGTCTCCTTACTTTAGTGACTGTGGATGGATGCTTATAATTGACATTGTCTGATGGCATTTAAGCTGATCTTGGTTTGAGGTTAGTGAAACGCCAAAAATTCTTCTTGTTCAACATGATGGCCCATCTGCATTTCCAGGAAAATACAGCCCATCTGTTTCTGACTCATTTGCATGTAACTTACTGTAGTGCTGTCTAAGTATACTATAATGTCCATGAAGCCTTAGAAGCCTTTTAAAAAGAAGTAATTTCAAAGAAACTGTTTCAAGATCTCCACCCTCAAGCAGCAAGTGATATTTTGGCAGTAAATGCCTGTGACCACTATCTTCCAGTGCATTTGTTTTCTTCAGGCAATAATTTGAAAGCCAATTGCATTATAAAACTAGCAAGTTCCCTCACAACTGAGATCAAATCCAGAGTAGAAAAATATATGATGATATTCTGCAAATTGGACAAAAATTATTCTAAACAATATTGATTTATTTTGTACTAAAAGTGAGAACTAGAAGCAGAAATGTGTTGGTAAATGTTTAACAAGCAACAGATATATGTATGTACATATATGCACACATATATTTAATATACATATTCATCTGTATTTATATAGCTATATGTACATATATAATATATATGCATACATAATATACTCATATCTTATATGCATTATTAACATTTTTTTTCTTGCGTTAAGCCAAGACAATCAATAAAAAAGTAAATCAAGGCCTCACTTGTAATGTTTTCTGGTTTCCAAAGCATTAATGCTCATATTGAAAACCTAATAATCTCTCTCAACTCTGTATAAGCTGATTTTAGCACATCATTCAATAGAGGTATGATTTAGAAAATAAAGGATATGGAAACTGGATAGCATGATGAAATGAATAAAGTAGGAGACCTGAATAAAAACTTTCAGTCTGCTACTCACTATCTGTGTGATCTTGGGCCTAGCTACCTTACTCTTTGAAAGTGTCATGAAGGGAGGAATTAATGAAGGGACTGGATTAAATCATGTCATAAGATCACATTTAGATTACAGATGCATTATTTCTGTGATTATTTATAGTGTCTCTCATGTTAAAGAATGGATGATATATGAGAAAAATTGATTGAATAATAATTATTTTGATTACCACTAAATTCCTTGACTATAATCATAAGTTATTTTATAATGCTTTATATATGATAAATGAGTGAATAAATGAAAATGTAAATGTGAAGCTCTTAGAACTCTCCTATGGTTGGGGAAACCTTCAAGGACCTTAAATTGAATGAGGAGGGGAAATGTGTTCAAGGAATTGTTAGGGGAGTCCTAGGTGAATTGATGGACATCACCTTTCTATGTGTAAGGACAATATTGAATTCACTACATTCCCCAGGACAAGTAGTAGAAAGTTAGAATTGGAGATAGAGCTAATGGTATGGAGTAAGATGTGAAACATAGTTGGGGACAATTAGATATAGCAGAGCATGTGAGTTTGTATTCTTACACTTAACAATCACTAATTTATAATGAGCATAAATATGAAGTTGTCTATTTCCTAAAATGTCCTAGGTGTAAGATGTCATATAAGGACTATCACCCAGGAAATGTATGATTAGAAGAGATGGAAATAGTAAGATGGAGAAATAACATACAGACATTTTGCTCTAATAATATCCAGACAAAGTCAAGAGACCTAAATAAAATTCTTTAATGCTTTGGTTCTAGTCCTATTTCTGTTATTAAATAGCTATATCACTTTGAATAAGTCCATTAAATGTTTTTGAATTCAGTTTCCTCGCTTCTCAGATGGAGATATTAAGCCAACTTTATGTACCTCAAAAGAATACTAAAAAGATAAGAGAGATGATCTAAACAAAATATTTTAAATTATATAAAGTGCTATGTAAGTTATATGCCTTATATCTTTGGTTTGGGGAATAAGGACATATTTTCAATGGTGATGATAATGACAACATTTAATTAAAATAATATTTTTAATTTAAAAAACTGTCACACAACTGTCATCTGAATACAATTCTTCCATTTGTCATGTCCATCTGATGGAGCTGAAATCTATTTTTTTTTTAATTTCTTGTAAGAGACCATCAACTATGATGAACCCATCAACTGGTTCAAATCCTACTTTAATCTCTTGATTTGATATCAAGAAAACATTCCTAAAAATTGAAACTGTCCTAAAGAAGGTAGTGGGTTCCTGGGTTCCTTCTCATTGAAATCTTTATGTGGAGACTGTATGACCACTTGTTGGTATGTTATAGCAGATATCCTTTGCAAGTAAGAATTGAATTAGATTATTGCTAAAGTTACTTCCTATTCTAAACTCTATAATTCTTTGATGTCCACACAGCTAGTTTCTACTTCAGTATCTCCAATGATGCAAAATTTATTCCCAGGCCAATGTTAATTATGGGAACAGTCAGAAAAAACTTTCCCTTTTAATTTATAATCATGGGTCTTAATGTTATTCCCTGAATTCATATATAATTCTATGTGATGATTTTTCAATTAATTGACTCTCTTACATCTTCCCTTAGTCATTTATTTTTCAGGCCAAAAATGATTTCTTCATTCTTCATAAGACATGTTTTCTGTGTACTTTATCAATTAAATTATATTTTCCTCTGTGTACCCAGTATCCCTTTTATATGTGAATAACATTCAACATAATATTCCAGATGTGTTCTGACTAGTACTAAGAATAATGGGTGCCATTAGTTCCCATTGTATCAGCATTACATTTCAATTCATTTAGCCCCAAATTGTTAGTTTTCAAAATAGTAGTCTTTTTTTATCATACACATCGCAATATTGACTGAGATTTAGCTTCCAGCCCATTGAAACCTCCAATAATATTTTATTTGAACTGTTGCCAAGCCGGACATTCCTAATCCTATAAAAATGAAATTGATGTCTTGACCCTAATACTGCACTTTACATTATGTTTAAACTTGTGCAAATGGATATGATGTTCAGACTATGAAAATCCTATTCAATGATGATTCAAATGATTATAATTTTGGAATGGGAAAGGACACAACATCCAACTCTTTCATTTTTTCTAGATGAAAGCTGAATTCAGAATTTCCCAAAGTCACATAGGTAAGAAGTGACAGATGTAGAATTCAATTTAGTTCTCATGACTCCAACTTCAGCATTCCACATTCAGTGCTTTTTAATAAAAAAAATTCTATTATATCATAGTTTTGTCACTTACAGAACCGAATAAGGATCCATATTTTCCTGTGTGACTGAAAATATGTTAAACACATTATGTACATCATCATACATATCATTTAACAAAATGCTGAAAATGGTTAATAGAATCTTGTGTTCTTACTACATAAAATCTTTCCTTGTTAACCCCAATTTGCACCATCAGACCCACATTCCTTCATCTCATTCCTAGGTTTTACATATGAGATTATTGTCAAGTGTTTTGATGAAAACAATTTTAATTCTGTGTATGGTTCTTCTTGTTTCTCATCTCTGTCTTTTGGAATCATTATATTAATTCAAGATTCATTAGTAGTATTAATTGTCTTTTTGTTCCTTCACATTTTTGTGTATTCTCAAAACCTAGGAATATGCACTCAATCAACAAGCATTTATAAAATGTCTACTCTGTGCCAGACACTGTGCTAAGTTCTAGTGATATAAAGGAAGCAATAAAAAGAAAGTAATACAAATAGTCCCTGCTTTCAAGGAACTCAGCAGGAGAGAAAACATGTACAAGCAATGTATATACATACATTTATATGTTACATATATGTAATAAATTTGAAATAATCATAAGGGAAATATATTAGAATTAAGGGACATCAGGAAAGGTTTCTTGAAAAAGATAAGACAAAGAGACATTAGATGGGGAAAGAACGCTGGTAGTTCTGAAAACCTACTCACATTGGGAATAGGTTAAAGAGGGAACAACACACATATATATTAAGAAGGATATAGCACCCTCTAAAATCTATAAAGAACTGAGGGGGGGAGGAATAGGATAACATAGAGGTGAGACAGAATGATGAGTAAATCCATGGAAGAGGAATAAACTATATGGATTAATGGAAAAAAAGAGGGAAGGAAAGGAGGCCATAGGATAAAGTAGGGGTATAGAAGGGTATTTAGATTAATGGGAGTTAGATAAAATATGTAGATTAATAGGAATGGGATAAAAAAAAGTGAGGAAAGAAGATAGGAGAGGGGATCTGTGGGGAGAGAAGGTTGACAGGTTAAGAAATAGCAAGGCAATTTAACAGGTAAAAGTAAAAAAGGAGAATTCATAGGCATAGGAAATAAGAGATAAACACAAAAATAATAACAATGCTTAGGAGTAGAATTTATTAGAAACAATCATTGGTCTCAGACAAAATTAAACTTAAAAATGATTGTCAAGAGAGGAATCTATATTTCAGCTATATTAATATTATTTTAGATGTATGTGTATGTATATATATATATGTATATACACATATATGTATATATATATGTACATATTTGTGTCTATATTCATATAGACATAGAACTGTATATATAAATATATGCATGCTTAACTGCAGTCTGTTTGGCTGAAGTGATGGGGGGGAAGGAGGAGGAAAGAGAGGAAAAAAAGAATAAAGCAAAGTGTGCACAGCAGGGCACAAAGAAAACCTATAAGGAAGAAAAGGTGGACAGTTATGAATACAATGTCTTCTATTATTATATATGCTTCCTTGAAATGGAAATTTATTGTTACATATTTTGACTACTTTCTGATGGGCATATGACAATGCCTTTTTCTATCTTTTAATTTTTTCTTATTTTGCATTTAAGTTTTAAATAAATAAATATATTAGAAAAATTCTTAAAAGGAACAAGGAGGACAATGTCATTGAATCATAGATTATCTGGCAAGGAGTAAAGCATAAAAATACTGGAAAGTTAAAAGGAGTCCATGTTATGAAAAACTTTAAAAGTCAAACAGAATTTATATTTGCTTTTTGAAGTAATAAGGAATCACTGGAATTTACTGAATGAAATAAGACAAGTAATTAAATAGGTGAGTGGAGTATGGATTGGAGTGCGAAGATGTTTGTGGCAGGAATCTAAGTGTGAAATAATAATATTTGCATCAGGATGGCGGTAGTGTCAGAGGAGAAAAGAGACAATGTATGGGAAATTCTACCTCAAAGGTAGAATTTATACAGATTGACAATTGAATATGGGAATAGGAGATCATTGAGAAGGAGCAGTTGAATATAACACAAGTTGAGCCTGAGTGGTTGAGGGCTAATGTTATCCTCAGCAGTAATAGAAAAGTAAGAAAGAAGAGAGGGTGTGGGGAAAAGATGACTTCAGTTTGGAACAGGTTAAATTTAAATATCTAGAGTATATCTAATTTGAGATGTTCAATAAGAAGCTGGAGATGTAAGATTAGAAGTTAAGCGAAAGATTGAAGCTGGATATGTTGATCTTATAATTATGGTATAGAAATGATAATGAAATCCATGAGATTTAATGAAATCAATAAATAATATAGAAGAAGAAAAATAAATCCAGACAAAACTTTTGGGAACACCCACTATTAAGTAAACGTCACTTGGATAAACATCTAACAAAGGAGAAAGAGAAAGAATGATCCAATGGAGAGGAGGAAAATCAGGAAAGAATAGCATTATAGAAAACAAGAGACAATAGTGTATCAAGGAAAGGAGCATTGTCAGAAGTATCAGAGGCTGTGGATGGGGACTTAGAAAAGACCATTGATACAATAATAAATATCCATTAATTTGAATCAGAAAATGTGCTATTTAAATCTTAATACTTTACACAAACATGAGTGATGGTTATTATTAGTAACCAATTCAGATTGACTCTTAATAATCAGTTGGTTTGTGAGCATATAGAAAAGGACAATCTCTCCAATAATTGACTCTCAAGCCAATGAAGAAATAAGGGAGAGGCAAGTATGTTATAGCAGTAATATAAATCCCAGACAAATTATCACTCTGTCAGCACATACTGCTCCCCATTATAGTAGGTTCTCCTTGATGATGTCCTTCTAACTTCCTGGCCTTTCAGTTATAATATATACAATTTCCTATTTCTCACCTAATAATCCTTTAGATTTGTCAGTCTGGATGATTTTTGACTTCATTGACCCAATCACCAATTTATTCTCTTTTAGACAATGCTTATTTTCTCTAGAAGTGAAAATCTCATCTCTAGATTTATTAAACATTACTGATTGGGCCTCTCATATCATCTCCATAAAGATTTTCAGAACCCCAGGAAATAATATTTCTTGAACTCTGTTAAAGTGGCTAGATGATCTTTCACTTTCCTGATCTCAAATTCTCATTTTGCTGTGTCCAAATGTTGAAAGTTTGCTGAGCGTTTTCTTAAATAGAAAAGAAGCAAAAGAACATACTACAATCCTTCTATTATTGCCTAAAATATTCCTAGAAGTATTGGTTACAGCTGTCTTGTTAGAAAGTTGTTTTACTCTTTAAAACTTATAATTGATTTAGCTATGAGTGAATGACCTCCACAAGTCAATCAGTTGACAAACATTTATTAAATACTTGCTATGTTCCAGGCACTGTGCTAGTATGTTGAAAATGGAGTTGAATGAAGATAAATGTTGCTGCAGTGGTTTATGGAGCTCAGAATTTTTGTGGTTTAATTATTGAGGAAAGTCATTATGTTCAAGAACATTTTGAATGATACATTTAATTGTTTATTATGCTATACTACTTTATTGTATCTTAGAATGAGATAGTGGCAGGAGAAAGGTAGATACTTTTAATCACATCTTATGGAATGGGCAATTGTGCCTGATGAGGCTCATAGAGTCACGGTGAATCAAGGGAACAACTTCCATGTCAATCGGCCAAGCTGGATTTCTTTCCCTTGATCATATTGCCATGTGCACAGAGGAAAAAAAAATCATCCATTTTTAGTGTAATCTCATGGGAGAGACATTGTGGGAAGTATTTTGCCTGGTTTTCATAGTTATTTATATTATGTAAAAGCTTTATAAGGCACACACTATTATGTCATCTGCCCCTTGCCTCAAGGCTTTGGCATGAAATCCTAAAACACAAGCTTCACTTAGAGGAGCCAGGTGTGGCACTGGGATTAGTGAGAACAGTATCAACAAGCTGTGAGGCACTCCTGTGACTGCCACTTACTTCAAGTGTGAGATTCTTGGGATTGAATATGTTTTTTATTTTGACATCTGTTTGCTTGGAGAATCTCACTTTCGGCAACTGAATACCAGTTTATATCCATTCTGCAAATCTTTAGGGAGCAATGCCTTCTGTTTCTTCCACAACATGAGAGCATTCATGAAGGATCCTGAAGTGAAAATAAAATTTATATAATTCACTTTAAGGAATTGAGTTTGATGCTAAACTCTGTTACTATGATCTTGCTGTTGATTATAATGATAATACCTGTATATATGCCACTTTTTTCTTTGGTGTTTGATGAGTCTCCCATACATTTGAGTACCTAGGCTTATGTAAAAGAGACAGGATGAATGAATGGATTTTGTACTCTTGTACTCTTTTTATCACATATCTTTATATTTCCCTTATGACTTTGCTCCATTGCATCATTATTCTTTTATTTTCAACCTCCCACAGTTTTGTGCTTATTCCCCTCTGTATACAAATATGTTCAAGACTCTACTATTCTAAAGAAATCCCTTGCTCCTAATACCATATCATTATCTTATTTTTTCCTTTCCCCTATATGTCTATACTATTGGAATGAGTATTCCATACTTCTTTCATTCCCTCTACTCATTTATGTATTCATTATAATACAATTATATATACAAATATATTTTGGGTCAAGTGAATTTCATGTATCATGAATGGATCACCTTTTGTCTAAGTATTTGGTTATTCCTTTAATCATTTTTGTAATAACTTAGGAGAACACATCTCAGATTTTTAATCACATCTCTAAGTTAGTAAAATAACTACTTGAAAATGAAAGAAAAGGTCATCAACTAGGCAAATATTTTGGCTACATTATGCCAAACAATTGCTCTGAATAATTACTTTCACATAATTGTTTGAATCATTGGAATATTTAGGACTATAAAAATATAGATGAATTCCAAATGTGCTTTCTTTGTTGACAACGAAAATCAAAAGCATGGCATGGCATGCCCTTATTCCCTTTAAAAGTGGGAGTGTTTTCTTGGCAAAGATACAGGAGTGGTTTGCCATGTCCTTCTCCAGATTAATTTTATAAATGAAGAAACTGAGGCAAAGAGGGTTAGGGGTCTTCTTCAAGGTCACACAGCTGGAAGATGAGTCTGACTCCCAGCACAGAGCTTTTATCTACTGAGCCACCTAGGTGATTTACCTAGATTTTTAGCAAAAATTAAGAAATTATCTCATATCTTTCCTATTATTCTTATAAAAATTATGGGAAAACGTGAATTAGATGATAACACAATAAACTACATTAAGAACTATTTGGATGGTTAGGTTCAAATCAATGTGAATCAATGTGAACATATCAGGAAGTAATCTGTGGCCTACCCTTGAAATTTGTGCTATTTAACTTATTTTATCAATGGTTTGGATTAAAGAATAGCTAGTAGGTTTATTAAATTTTCATATGACAAATGATAGGAGAATCACTAAACATGGTGGACGATAGAGTAAAAATCCAAAAAGGTGTTGATAGACCAATGATCCTTAAGACCTGTGTAACCTTGAACAAATTATATGCCATATTTCTGGGTGTTAATTTTCTCATCTGAAAAAAATTAGTGTACTATATGACATAACATATATAAGGAAGACATAAAATAATAGGAAGATTTACATGAACTCATAAGTAGAAACAAGAAAACAATATATATATTTATGGTAACAAATGTAAATGGAAAGAACAATAAATAAACTCCCCAAACTGAGTGCTATGAATTTACAATGCTAAAGCATTAACTGGAAGAAGAGGCATGAAGATTAACTTTCCTATATTCTTTGCAGAGTTCTATCACTATGGAATTCTATATAATATTAGATATGGTTAATACATAGGTTTTTAACTGAACTTTTTTTTTCTTTCTCTTTTTTTGAATTATTTTGAATGGGTCTATAGGAGGTAAAGGGATTTGTTTAGCAATGAGGATGTAGAAAAAGAAAAGATAATGATTTAAATATTAAACTTTTGGGAATATTTTATTTATTTTAAACATTCCTTTAAAAAAATAAATTCCAAATTTTAACTCTTTAATGCTCCATCCCCAGTCTTGAGAAGACAAGAAATATGATATCGATTATACATGTACAATCATACAAAAGAAATTTCCATATTAGCCATGTTGCTCAAATAAAACAATAAAAAGGAAACAAAAATAAAAAAGTGAAAAAATATATTTTAATTTATACTCAGAGTTTATCTGTTCTATTTTTGAAAGTGGGTAGTATTTGTCATCATGAGTCCTATGGAATTGTCATATTTCACTGTTTTGATGATAGTAGATAAATCTTTCACAGTTGATCATCATTACAATATTGCTATTAGCATTTATCATTTTCCTTTTCTGTCATTTTAGGCAATCTGACATAGTACCTCAGACTTGTTTTAATTTGTATGATTGAACATTTTATATGACTATTAATAGCTTTAATTTCTTTTTCTGAAAACTATTAATATCCCTTATTTATCAATGAGGAAGGAGCTCATATTTTTATAAATTTGTACCATTCCTTATATTTTTGAGAAATGAGACTTTTACCAAAGAAACTTGATGTGAAATTTCTTCACAGTATGCTTTCCTTCTGCATTATTTTTGTGCAAAACTACTAATTTTCATATAACCAAAATTATCAATTTTATTTTCTATAATCTTTTCTATCTCTTGCTTTCTCATAAATTCTTCACTATCTATAAATATGGAAAGTAATTTCTTTGGTGGTTCTTTCAATAGTAACCCTTTATAATCATATGTCCATTTTGACCTTATTTTGGCATGTTTTGAGAGATTGATCTATGCCATTTTTACTCAATCATTTTCCAATTCTTCCCCTCCCAATTTTTATCACATGGTAAGTTCTTGTCTCTAAAAGTTGGGTTTTTGAATTTATCAAACATTAGATTACTATGATTATTTACTACTATGTATTGTATGCTTAATCTATTCCAGAGATTCACCACTCTATTCCTTAGCCAGTACCAGATTGTTTTGATGATCATGACTTTATAATTGTAATATAGTTTGAAATCTGATATTGCTATATCTCCTTCCTTTACATTTTTTCATTAATTCTATTAATATTTTTGGCCTTTTTTAGATGAACTTTTTTATTATTTTTTCAAGCACTATAAAACAATTATTTGATAATTTGACATGACATTGAATGAGTAAATTAATTTGAATAGAATAGCAATTTTGTAATACTTATATGGTATCCCCACTTGACCAATTAATATTTCTCCAATATCTTCATTATTTTGAAAAGTATTTCATAATTGTATACACGGATTAGCTTCTAGGTGGTGCAGTAGATAGGGTGTTGGACCTAGAGACAGGAAGACTCTTCTTTCTGAATACTAATCTGGCCTTAGACACTAGCTTTGTGACCCTGGGAAAGTCACTTAATCCTGTTTACCTCAGTTTTCTCATCTATAAAATGAGCTGAAAAATGAAATGGCAAACTTCTCCACTATTTCTGCCAAGAAAACTCCAAATAGCTGAAGTAGATGAAAAAGACTGAACAATAATTATCATATAATACAGATATTTTTGTCCTAATATATGAATTAACTTCTCACAATTTAGGTATATTTAGAAATAATTTCAACTCTTACAAATCATAGGCATTTAATTTATGATTGATTCTGTATTTGAAGGCTATCTCTGGGTAGGATGTACAAATTGTACTCCATTGGTAAAGACTTTGAAAAAACAGGTCACTTCTCAACCATAATGAAGCATTGGGGTATTAGAAGAAGGCTTTAGTTGTTGATGAAAATACTTGTATGGAAAATGATAAAACTAAACTTAGAGGAAATATATAACTACCTTCAATTATTTGAAAGATTTTCAGGCAACCAAAATTCATTAAGTACTTATTATGTACCAGTTGAAAGAAGATTAAGACTTTTTATTTTTTTGGACCTAGAGGACTACTGCAATGGATGAAAGTTGTTAAAAAAAATGCAAATTTAGGCTTCATTTTAAGAAAATTCCCAACAATTAGAGCTGTCTACTGGAATGAATTACTTTCTTTTGCTTTGCAAAGTTTCAGTGTGTATTTTTAAGTTATGTTGTAAGAGAAGATTCTTGTTGAACTAGATGATCTCTGTGGTACTTTCCAACTGTGATATAACTGAGCAAATTCAATTTAATATATAATGATAATTAAAATGATGATGATAATAACACTTACATTTGTTTAGCACTTTACGGTTTGCAAAAACAATAGTGTTGGTATATGGGATTAGAGTGCTTTATAAATTTAATGAAAAAAAAGTAGCAACTTGAAACCTAATCAAAACAAAGAAATAATCCTATAATATTTCTGGAGATTCTCAGTGTGAAGTATTTCTTAATTCTTAATGCCAAGCAGCACCAAAGTTACAAAAGTCAAAGTCAGGCAATAGTAAAAATCTTTTTTTGGAAAACAAGCCAATTTTCCGCTTTTCTTTTGACCTTGTAAGTTGATTCAGTACTGTTTGTGTGTGTGTGTGTGTGTGTGTGTGTGTGTGTGTGTGTGTGTGTGTGTGTGTGGCAGGGATGTAGTTGTCTATAAAGGAACAGGGTATGTTTTTAAAGTACAAATTCAGTTTTTTCTGCCTTTATACTGCCTCCTTTCAAACTTGAAGATACACACATATCTATATTTCAAGAATCCATGATTTCATCAATGTGGCTATTCTTTTCTATTATACAGATCACAATCCTGCTACAGCTTAGTGAGATTGTAGGAGCTGCTAAACTGGAAAAAAATTATCAACCTGTAACCTACATGAAGATGAGTGTCAGTAAGAACTAGCTCAATCCTCAGTTGATAGATATGCAAGTCTAAAACCTGGCTCTTATGTGAAGCTATTTTTTTTAAAGCTTTTAAAGCTTGGTAGCAACTTCTAGAACTTATGCTCCCTCATCTTCTTCAAGAACACAATGCCACTAGAAGATATGTATATGTACATATTAAGGGGCACTGAGAAGAAGAAAAAATCAGTTAAAATATAAAAACATTTCTTATGCTTGGAAAAATTATTATTCTATTTTATGTACAAATTTGGCCATTAGCATTTTGTATAATAATAGGATAACCATGGTAAATTTGACCCATCATCCATTATCATTGTTAGATTCTTCCTTTACTTTTAAGAGAGCTGTGCCACAGTGCCAAAGAAAGATTTATAGCCTTTGAAACCTCGATGCCTTCTTTCTTCATTCCTTCTTTCTTCAAGAAGTTTAGAAGTTTAAAATGGGTCAAATGCAAAACCCTCACTGCTTCCCAGTGTCATATCACTAGTCATGCCTGGAGAAAAAGTCCCAAAGGTAATGTTAGTCTCTCACCATATAGTAGTTAGCATTAAGAAGAACCCTATTCTTCTCAATAGGCAGTACTTCTATGAAAGCAGACTGAAAATTTCTGATTCACAACACACAAAGAAAATGGAAGAATTATAAGGGAATTAGCAATAATACCAGAGGGAGTGATCAAGGAACTATAATAGGACAAATAGGAAGCATGGATAATTGTCAAAGGGCCAAGAGATAACAATGTTAAGATGTAAAAGGAGAAAAAGCTCTTCTCTTACAACTGGTGAGTTGGGCCTCTCTCATTTCACAGTTTGGGAGTGTCTTTGAGTATACTCTTTGAAAATTGATGTCAGAGATCAGATGGGACACTTCTCTTGAATTGAAAGGAGTCTGGGGTAAGGTTTAAGAATGGACATTAGGTAGAGTTTGTGAAAGCACACTGCTTAGGTCATTAGATGAGTTAATCATAGGTAGATGAAAACAAATATAATTAGTCAAAGAAAATGCTAGACTTTATAATAGTATTTAAAATAATATAATCCAAACCCCTAATCTTATAGGTAAGGACACTGAAATACAGAGAATTTATATGACTTGCTCAAGATCATACTGATTGCAATTAGCCAGCTCAGAATTTGATCACAGGTTCTCAGACTTCAAAATGCAGTGTTTTATCAACTATACTAAACATATATACATGTAGGTTGGGAAAATCATGGGCTTGAAATATTTTGGTGGTTGGGCAAGAACGGTTAAGAGCACTGACTCCAAAAGCATTCAAGGAAAATAGAGAAATGGAAGAAAAACTAAGGTAGGAATGAAACTGGTCAATCTCATGTCTTCCCAGGGTCTGTTTCTTTAGAGAAATATTTCAGATTTTAGATGGATGTGAAAAAGGGAAAAGCAATGAATGTGACATCAGAGGGCCCTATTTCAAGTCAGTCAGTCAGTAAATATTTATTTAGTGCCAACTATGCTTCCTGAGCACTGAACATCTAAATTTTGTCAGTTGCTTTACTTCATGACCTCTGCTGTTCTCCATTACCTCTAGACCTCAGTTTTATCTTCTGTAAGATGAAGGTCTGATAGTTGATGGCATCATATTTAGTTCCTAATCTATGAAGTATTAATTATATTCTCTCTATAGACACATATAATAACCATTCATGCCTTATCCTGTGATATCTTTGCCCAGATTCTCTTGTAAATCACAGTCCTATATATCAGGAAAATACCCCTTTATTCTTTGGGGGATAATATTTACAAGTTTCATATATCTCTAGGGCCTTGGGGTTTAAAATAATCTATATCTGCTTTGTGTTTTGGGAAAAAAACCCATATATATACTATGTATATATATATATATATATATATATATATATATATATATATATATGTGTGTGTACTATATATGTATAGATTCTAAAATATTTGCTTGCTTGTGTAATAAGAAGTCATGATGATGAGATTAGATTCAGGGATCCAAAACCATGAGATTAGGGTTCCTGGTGATCAGGGAGTTAAATGATGAGATTAGTGTCAGGTTCAGGGTCCAGGGAACCAAATGAAGAGGTTTGGCTCCCCTAAATCCCCTTTGGATTCGCTCAAGGTAGGGAGTTGTGGGAACTTCCTTCTGGTGGTACAGAGATCCTTCCTAAAGGAATTTACGAACCTGAAAAGCTAGACTGATAAAAATAAATTTATTATAGACATTGGAAGTCAGCCTTGCTATGCATGAATAGAAAGGCTGAATATCTTACTGGCAAGGTCCCAAAAGAGAAGTAAAGTTTTTAGTAGAGAGATCCCAACAGAGAGTCATAAAGTCTTGTTAGGGAAATAGGTGAGGATAAAGAGAGGATAATGCTGAAAGAGAAGATCATTTCAATGGGCAGAATTTGCTGCTATTCCAGGAATGGCATATTAGGTCCTCTGCAAGGACTGAACACCAAATTGACTCTTTTTATTTAGAAGCTGGGGGGGGGGTAGTTCTTGATGGGGCTGGGTACAGCTTGAGCTGAATTGAATAGAAAATCTTAGAATTGAATGACTGTCTTTTCAATTCAATAGGGTTGGAATTCTCCAGCTCAAGACTCAACCAGCCCCACCTAAATAATAGAATGAAGCTGTTTGTCTCGGTTCTCTAGTTTGGGGTCTTTACAGAGGCAGGATTCAAGGAGACTTTCTCCCTGAAGGAGTTTTAGAGAGTTTTCAGGGCTCCCTCATCAATGAGGGCCTAGTTTTTTAAATATTCATAAATATTCTTTATATCCAATCTATACACATGAAATTTTTGTAAAGATATTATTAGCAATGTGTGACAGAGCAGTTAGTTCTTCATGATGGTGAAAAGACTTCTTTTTATTTGTAGAGCAGAATCCTAGATTGAATGGACTAATAGCTCTTATCTCCCTCTCAATTTCTCTTTCTTAAGCTCATCTGGGCAGCTAGCAAGTGTCCTGGCCCATTTTCCCACCCTCCTGGTAATCATCCATTTGGGTATTAGATACCCACAGGATAATCACAGAAACAGAGAATTTTATAGCTGGAATTTGAACTGTCACATTGATGTAATGTGGTTTTATGGACCCTGATTTTAGGGGGGGCTTCTGTTCTAAACAATAAGTCAGTAGTCCTAAATCTTCTAGCTTTGGAATCTGCCTCAGGAAACTCTAGGGCCCAATCTTTCTAATTCTAACCACTTCTTAGTCAGATAGCTTAATGGCCTCAGGAAACTCCCACAGATCAAACTCCTGAAACAATAGTGATTAAAACCACTCCTCAATTCATTGCTGACTGGAATCTTGTCAGTAATAATCTGGTCCACTGAGAACCACTCCTTCTGAAGACCATTCCATCCCACTTAAGAGCCATGGAATTAACATATCTATGTTGGAAGTTGTTTAAATAGATCTCTTTCCTTCTTTTTCTCTGCTGAAATTCTTTTAGAATTCCAGCCTGCTTTTTGTAGTATTGTTATAATTACTATTGCAATAAAACTTTGCCCCTTGACTAAGAGGTGATTTCAAGACTGCAAATTCTTTTTTTAAAACTTCTTATTTTCAAAACATATGCACAGATAATTTTTCAACATTGACACTTGCATAGCCTTGTGTTTCAGATTTTTCCCCCTCACTCCCTCCCCTAGATGTCAAACAATCCAATATATGTTATACACTTTAAAATATATATTAAATCCAATATGTGTAAATATATTTATACAATTCTCTTGTTGCACAAGAAAAATCACATCAAAAAGAAAAGAAAATGAATAAGAAAATAAAATGCAAGTGAACAACATCAAAAAAAGTGAGAATGTTATGTTGTGATCCACATTCAGTTCCCATACACCTCTCTCTGAGTGTACATAAGCCTGCAAATTCTTGACATTAGTCTGGGACCCTAAATTTTTGGGATCTTCCCCCTTCCCAACCTCAACAATATGAGAATCTAAAATGGCAAATGTTCATTGTAGAATATTTACTAAGAAATTGTTGCAATAGATAATTTTATTAATAGCTTGTTGAAAAATAACAATGATTTATCAATATATGTCAACATGTTAAAAATATGAATTTCCATCAGTGTGAGAACGCCTTCCACTGTTATAGATGGTAAAAACATCTTTAACTTATTAAATGAATCTTAACAGTTTGCCTGAAGCTCAGAGAGAGAGAACAAATGATCTACTCATGATATGTTGTTAGGAAATGTTAAAAACAGGATTTGAACCTAACACTCAATATACCTCATCATGTTGTGCCATTTATTAAGAAAAAGTCTTTTTAATAAGATCTTGTCTTTTGTGTTCATTCATTTTTTAATGATAAAACTAACAAATGATACATCTTTTTCAGTTTCTGGAAGCCCTATAATAAGAGAAATATAAAGATATAGAAGACACATTTAGAGACAGAGACATAAGTTGTTAACATTTACTGTGTTTCAGGCTCTGGAAGCACAACAAGCAAAAATAATGAATGCCCTCAAGGAGCTTATATTCACATGAGGAAAGATAGTAACATAAAGCTGAGCTGCAAAGCAGGCTGGGGGATGTACCATATGGAAATAACCCCAGGAAGTAAAGTAGAGGTCTAGAGCCAGGAAAGACAAGATAAAAATAAGGCAATCAATCCCATCAAGGCCCCAAGGAGAAGAATTCAAGGTTCCAGTGAAAAGGAAATGAAGATAATGCTGTAACAGGGGAAAACATGGCATGGATATGATAGAAAAATATGGTAGAGACCTGGCTGGACAAAATAAAACAAAAACTTGCCAATTGTTTCATTTTCATGCTTGCCTGATGTTATAGTATCTTTCTTTGGTTTTGAGGAACATTTTTCTCTTTGCAAAAGAACACAAAGAGACACTTTATGCTCTCTTACTCTGCTTATTGAATAGTTGAGTTCAGGGAGGCTGCTGTGAGAAAAGGAGCTCAGGGATCACTAGCCCAAAGCAGGACAAATTGACTTGATACAGTAGGAAAAATAACAATGGAACCTGAGGCTGGATATTCAAGGTTGAGTAGAGATGGCAACCAAGCATCAGAAGCCCTTGGGACACAAAGGCACATTATGGGCTAAAAAAGGCAGGTAAAGGAGAGAGAGAGAAGAAGAAGGAAAAGGTTTCTAAGTTATATAAGCAAAGCTTGTGGAGAATGAAGGATTGACATTTCTGATCTTTGGGGAAACAGGTATCTACTAGAGCCTGAGGCAACTCAACATGCTCATAATGAGATACTCTGCTTTACCCTTTTTGCAACTTACCATGTGCCTTTGGGGCATCTCTAATTGCATGTCCCATAACCATCTTAACTCAGCATATCCCTAAAACATAATTCTTATCTTTTCTTCAAATCCTAATCTCTCCCAAACTTCTCTATTAATTTAAATAGCACAGTTATGTGGCAAAAAATAAGGATTTCGTATATGTTTATTGACAATAGATTGATTGTCAAATTAACTCATCATAAGTAAGCAAGAGATACTTCATATCTCTTTCCTGGTCATCTTACCATTTCTCCTCTAGCTATTTATAATTACTATTATTCTCATTCTCATAATCCTCAATTGTGAAGGTCTGGTAATCTCTAAGTTATCCTTCCAGACTGCCATCTCAACTCAATCTCCTAGTCAGACTAGACTCCTTGCCCTACTGCCCTCCTCTTTTATCCTAGCAGAGAATGGGCTAGTGAGAACTCAACGGGGCTTGTGAGAAACACTTCAACTAATGAACTTGCTCCTCTTTAAAGTACAAACTCTTTTAAACATGTAACTCTCCCCCAGAAGTCCAAAAGTGCAAACTCCTTTCAAAGGCCTGAACCAAAGGTGTGAATTCTGAGCTAGAGGATTGTTTAAACAACCTGAGTTATCACCTTGTAATCCTAACATCTCCCCCTTTCTTTTGATTTAGAACATAGGATTGTCACGGCCTTGAAACATAAATCCAACACTCATTATGCTAGACTTGGTGCTCCTGTTAGGTAGTCTGCATCCTCCTGATTTCAATCTCATATAGTGATGGGTTCTTTGAAGCAAAGATGACCATCATTTGATGCAGGGCTGATCATTCTTTATGACAGAAGAAATTGTGTTAATGTTGGGAACTGCCAACCTGGTTGGGGTGGGAGGAAGTACAGCATATGGAATTTATAGCTTTATTTTTTCTGATAAAGCATGGAGCTGCTCTAGCACTATGAAGAAACTATGTCCATTCTTATTCTTATAGTAAATAATCACTGTAAGTACAAGGCAGGAATCTAGATAACTTTTGCCTTTATTCAAGTGCCAAGACAAACCTAAACTGGGAAGTCACTAGCTTTGATACTTGACATTTTCTTCTTAAGGGGAAACTTTTAGAATTTATGCACTGGATATTTGTGCTTATTTTTTCATCTCCTCACACATCTGTTATCCATTAAAACGCAGCTAACGATTTTCCATCGCCTGTGAACTTTGCTTTTAATTCAGCAGAGGGACATAGTTTTATTGGATCACATTGACATTTTTAAGAAAGCTTTTCATAAAACAAAGAGTTCTTGAAATACCAGAGGAGAATAAGTCCTGAGATCTTCCTAGTTTGCAAGAGATTTTTTTTAACCTAAAGGACAAAAGGCTTGGATTGGCTAACCTCTAAGGTTCCTTCCTTATTCTATGGCTCTGATAGCCTATGGTTATGTGAACAATCCAGAACTTTCACATCCAAAGAAATTTCAAAATTTTTGCTTTGGAATATTATTACAGAATCTCTATTGTGCAGATGCTGCCATTGCTCAAAACATTTTAGGGGATCTTCTAGAGGATTTTCTCTCAGGAATTTTGACACATTCCCTTGAGTGTCCTCTCTGATGTCAAATCTTCATAGGACTACAGACTTAATAGCTGAAAGGGACCTTAAAAGTTTATAAAATTCAACCCTTCCTTTTTTGGTTGAGGAAACTAAAAGCTCAAGAGGGTTTAAGTGGTTTGTCACTTAAACATGGTCACAAAGGTAGGATGTGATGGTTATAGGATTTTGACTGACATATTCTGCCTCTCAAATCCAGAGCTCTTTCCTCTATCCACAAAATGCCTTTATCCCATGGGCTTGGTTTTGACCTTTAGAAATACCTGTAATCTATTCAAATCTTTTGAAAAAGATATATATATTTAAGTTTTATAATGTTATTTTTGGTAAACAAAAAACAAGTAGTTATTCTAAAGTTATTAGACGGATTTTTTCATATGGTCTGCAAATTGGTCTTGAGAGAGAGAAGCTAGAATGGTGTCCCAGTAGCAATGGAAAGTCAGAAGTGAGGAGTTTGGAAAGTGGACTAAGTCATTGGCATGAGGAAGTAGGGAAGATTTCTGTTGGCCTCTTGAATAGGCAACAGACAACTGCAATAACTATTCATATAAGGGATATTTGCAAATAAGGGATACTTTAAAGATGGAAACTGAGAAGCATAACATCAAAAACATGATTCTATGTCTTTCTTTCTTTCTTAGTTATGTGACCATAAAGAGGCCAATTAACTGAACCTCAGTTTCCTTATTTGTAAAACAAATGATAATATTTAGAATACTTGCTTCTTGAGACTAATATAAGGATAAACTGAAATCAGTTATGGTAGCATTTTAATTGAATTCTAAAATATAAATTAAATATGTGCATGCTATAGCTGCATATATGTGCATGTATATACATGCATATAGGTATACTGCATATGTATCTATATCTATATCTATAATTATATATAAACATATGCTATCTTTCATGTGAAAATATTTTGCTGTAAAATTTTTCCCATCTATTTGTTGTCCTTCCAATTTCATTGTTAATATAATAAGGATTTAATAAGGATTCATTAAGGACTTATTATGTCGTGGGAATTATGCTAAGCAATAGGGATACAAAAAAAGCAAAAATAGGACCCACTCTCAAGGACCTAACAGTTTAGTACAGGAAACAAAATATAAATAGCTATGTGCATGTTGTGCATTCTTCATTTTTGAAGAGGAACTAATGGTATCACAGTAATGTCTTGACTTGTGTGTGAATTGGATTTAAAGTAGAGTTTCACAAAGTCTTCAGACTAACTTTCTCTTCTAGAATCATTCTAAGGCCAATGGCAAGACATAAGACAGGATGACTAATGAACTGGCTTTCAGTGGATGGTGTTGGTATCTTCAAGGTATCTTAATTTAGCCAAGTTTTAAGTGTTCCATAGAACATGCTTCAATTATCTTCATAACCATTGGAACAAATCATTCTCTTCCTGTTCTTCTAGGGAAAATCTTCACATGTCATGGTCAATAGTCCTCTATCTCACCAATGAGTTTGAGGCCTATTGGTTACCTTCAATTGGTTTAACTCATTTTCTGAGTTAGTTTTACTCTGATGTAGCTCCTGTAAATATGTGAGAGCTTCTTGGACCCACAGGCAAGAACCAGATGACAGGTGGACACCAAAAGTAAATAAGCAGTTCTAGAAAAAGAATCAGCAAACAAAAAAACCAGAGGTTCTACTCTTCCCTGAACATTCCATATATCTAAATGTACATATAAGCTATCTCTGTAGATATAGTCCTATAGAGATAAATGTAGGTATAGGTCTCTATGGATATATATCTCATTTATCTATCATTCTATATGTATACAACTATTACATATATCTACATAATATAGAGATATTAGTTGCTCTACATTATATATATATATATATATATATATATATATATATATATATATATATATATCTCATAGATCTTTGTATCTGTAGAGTAGATAAAAGGTCATCTCATGTGAACATATTATATGTGTGGAGTAAGGTGAGAGAAGAAAGCCTCCTGAAGAAGTTAGCACTTAAATTGACAGTGTTGAAGGAAGCCAAGGAAACTAAGTGGTGGAGTTGAGGAGAAAGAATATTTTATTCATGATGGACAGGCAGTGCCAAGGCACAGAACTGGGAAATTGAAAATGTGCATGAATAACAGAAAGTAGGCCAGTTTAGCTAAATCCTAGAATGTATAGAGGGGAGAAAAGAATTAGAAAACTGGAAAGATAGGACCAGTCCAGTTTGTGAAGGGCTTCAAATAGACAGAGAAAAAAGAGCTTACTTTTGAGCTATTAGAGTTTAATTAGTAGGAGAATGACATGATCCAACCTGTGCTTGAGGAAAATGCCTTTGCCAGTAGAGTGGAGGATGGATTGGAATAGTGTTATATTTGAGTCACCAAAATGAATTACAAAGCTATTATAATAGTCTAGATGAGAGGTGATTTTTGCCTGAATCATGGTAATGGCTATGTGAGTGGATAGAAGGAACAGTATGTGAAATATTGGAGGGAGAGATAGAAATTAAAGTATTTGACAGTTGACAGGATATAAGTGAGTGAAAGAAAAGTCAAGAATGTCATGGAGTGAGACAAAACCTAGTATAGATAGCAAGTATAGACATTTTCCCCAAGAACTTTTGCTAAAAAAGTCACAGCTAGGTGAAATAAGGAAGCAAGAATTTTTTAAAGGCAGGAGGAAATACAGATGTCTTTATATGCAGCAAGGAAGAAGCTTGTAGATGGGGTGAAAGTAAGGATTGGAGAAAGATTAGGGATGAAAATGAGTATAAAATGCCAAGTGTACCAGCTTGACTGGTAGCTCAAGGAAAAGAGCTACCAGTTCATGAAAGATAGAAATGAAGGAAGAGATTATAATGGGAGAAGATGTATGAATCATTAATAATACAAGTGGGAGAAGAGTATCTTGAGGTAATGGCCTCAATTTTCCCCTTGAATTATGAGGTGTAGTCCATAGCTAAGAGTTGAGAGAAGAAATATAGTAGAAGACTTGAAGAAAGATGAAGAAGTTTGGAATAAAATTTTTGGTGAATGTCATAGGGAATTTACTTGTGAAGTATAATAGGATTGCTTTGGTTCAGTGAAGGTCCAATTGAGATTAGGTAACATAAATTTGTTATCACTGAATCCTTGTAGTTTTGTGATTTTTCTCCAACTCAATATAGCAGCATATGAATAAAACTGAAGAAGGAAGCTAATCCAGGGTAGTATGATATGCTTGGTAATATGACTAGTAGGCAAAGGATCCAAAAGTAAATTTAATATAGAGTTGACATCAAATGTTTAAAACTAGAAAGGGCGTTTACTAGTGCAAAGATGATGTCCTGGAAAAGAACTGAAAAGTAGAAGGAATAGAAATGATAATGAGGAGGAAGAGTATTTTAGCCAATAACTTTACAACTTTCCTTTATCTTAGAGCCAAATTGAAGAAAGAGAAAGGGTAATGATTTTCTAAATTTCCTATACCAACATATTTGGTGCACAGGTGGAAATTGTTTGAGAATGTTAAGGATTCCAGATTTCCATCAGAAATTGTTAATATCTTCTGAATTCTGGCTTTAGGGATTGTTAAGGTGATAGCCACCAGAAGGTCTATAATATCATTGATGATACCAATTAAACAAGAAAATATTTTTTCTCTTAAAAGAATTCAAAATAAATGACAAATAGCCAGCCTAAAAATAAAAATTATAAACTAGATTGGTTAGGTTTATTTTTAGGAAGATAATATAGTATGATAAACTAAAAAATGTTGAGCAAGTTAACTTATATTTTGGGGGGTTTCAATGATCTCACTTATATATAGTGAGCATTGAATTGAGAACAGGGGTTCTGAGCTTGAGTCCTCTTTCTGCTACTTATTATGTATATGAACATAGAAAAAATCTCTCTGACTCTCAGTTTTTACATCTGTCAAATGGAAATAATAATTGGGTTGTTGTAAGTAAAGAATTTTGCAAACTTTAAATTGCTATGTAAGGCTAATGGGAAAGCTGTTATCAGAACAAGAAAGACTTGGATTCAAATTCTTGCCTGTTGCCTGTTATAAAGGAAATGGAAGAACTGAGAATCCCTTCCCATGACACTAAGCTTCTTGCAATGAACCTAGTACCTTCATATACTTAACAAGTATGGAAAAAATACAAGCAAGAAGGTATAAGAAGTGATCTGTCCCATCATCTTTGCCTTTAGAGGCAACATGATGTACTATATCAAGTTTTGGACATCAAGGCAGAAATTCCTAGGTTTAAATCCTGGCCCAGATATCTATTAACTATATGAAATTGATCAAGTCATTTCCTTTTCTATGTTTGAATTTCCTCATTTTTAAAATGAAGGATTGGATTTTATGACTTTTAAGGTCCTGCTTATTCTAAAACTATAGGCTAATCATTTGAGACAGTGTAATCTTTCATCCTAGGAACAAGGGCAATGTAGTACGATAAGGTGGTAAGAAGAGTGTGGTTATGGTCCAGAGAAAAGACATAACTTTGAAGAGTAACATTGATGCTACAAATGGAAGAAAGATGACCTCAAAGAAGCAAGCAAATCATACTTGAGAAATAAATATACAACTTAAAACATAGAAGTAAGATACGGTATTGAATATTAATTTTTTTTTTACTGAGTAAAAATATAAAACAAAACTGATTTATTAAAATAAGTAAGAATTATTTTATTTTCTTAGAGTAGATAATTCCTAGTAAAGAAATGATCTTTACTAGTGAAGATGAGCATGGCAACTTCATTTCAGAAAGATACTCAAGCTTCTGAGTGACTACATGTCTGCCCAACATTTGACAGTCAATATATGTCAGAGGCAGAATTTGAATCCCTCTGTTTCTGAAGCTAGCGCTCAAATTTTTATCCTTAAGTAACAATTTAAGCTTTGCAAAATTCTTTCTTCACCACAACCCTAGCAAGTAGTGCGATTTCTGTTTTCTCTATTTGAAAAATGGGGAAACTGAGGCTCAAAAGAATTGTGTACATGTTCATATACCTAATGAATAATGGAAGAATGATTCAAACTCAGATCTCCTCATTCTACAGTTAGTGCTTTTCCCCATTTCTCCATACTAAGTAAATAATACCCACACTTCTTTTTTATATTTGTCATTTGGATTCCAGTTTTTAAAATCAGTACACAAACACATCCTTACTCATTCTTCAGAAATCTCCATAAAGAAAATTACTTTATCATTGTATAGCACCTGGTATGAACTGAACTGAAAGACAGG
This sequence comes from Sminthopsis crassicaudata, assembly GCF_048593235.1. Classification (NCBI taxonomy): domain Eukaryota; kingdom Metazoa; phylum Chordata; class Mammalia; order Dasyuromorphia; family Dasyuridae; genus Sminthopsis; species Sminthopsis crassicaudata. The sequence continues at coordinate 153,019,170 of NC_133618.1, forward strand.
TTGTTACCAGTTTTTGACCCTTTGTCTCAACAGTGAAATACAGATTTTTAAAAAAAAAAAATTCTCATGCCAAGTAACATCTGGCTGGGGAATAGACAAACCAAACCCAGATTCCTATTTCTATTCCATCCATGTGATTTACTTCTTCCTCTTGAGATTTTAAGATGAGCTCAAGGATATGCCACAGATGCTGGGAAACCTCAAGGGAATAAAAGACTTATTGGCTAGGTCAGATTCTAATTTCAGCCTTGAATTTAGCAGGCAGGGCAAAGCTTAGGGGACTTGAAAGCTGCTTGGACTTCCTTAGAGAGACAAAAGCTTAAAGAGGCTCTGGGGGGCCATTTAGTCTAAGCTGTTCCATTTATACAAAACTAATGGCGAAGGCATACATAATGAAGCAGATAGTCCTAATTATACTTATAGCTAGCTTTGGGTTCAAACCATAGGAGGAGGGATGACATATCTATATCTATATAACACATATATTCACTGATAAGAATGAACACATGTGATTTCTCATTATGTGCTGAATTCAGGCACCAATAAAATAGCCTGATTACTGTTTTCTATATAAGGAAGACTATCTCTTACTGATTTCGTTTCCTAGAAGACCCTCTGCCTTTGGAACACCTAGCTTCTTCTCACAATAATAACAATAGCTAATATTTTTATAGCACTCCATGGTTTACAAAGTGTTGCAAATATCTCCTTTGATCTTTACAATAACATGGGAGGTAGATGTAATTATTATCCATCTTTTAGGTTAGGTGACTTGTTTAGGTCTAATAAACATCTGAGGCTTGATATGGACTTGGGTCCAGAATTCTATTTATTGTAGCATTGACTTTCTATTATATCCATTTTTATGTCTATGTCTATATTTCTATCCATTTCTATTGTTAAACTATTTTCTCTATATCTCTATCACCTCTGTCTATATCCATAGCTATATATTTATGTCTAAAATGATATTTTACATGTTTTTTTTAAATTTGTAAATGCATTATATACATTCTAGTGCATTGTAAGTTATTTGCAGGCGAGAACTACCTCATGCTATAATTTCTTCCCCAGTTCCTAGCACAGTACCTGCCAGATAGTAATTACTAAAACATTTTTTGTTTGATTGATTGATAGCCTTGTATCCCTTTGTTGAGGGAATGGTGATATAAAGACATACATATATTCATGTGTGATCATATTTGAATTTGCATATTATATTCATATCTTAACATACATACATATATATATTTTATCCATATTTATATTTTTGTGATTGTATACCTAAGTATCTTCTATCTATATGTGAATACAATAATTCAAGGAGGGAGTGAGCATTAACTAGGGGAATTAGAAAGGGTTTTCCATAGGAATTAACACATAAATTAAGCCAAAGAAATTAGACCTTCTTAGAAGTAGCAGTGAGGAGGGAGTGCATTACAGGTGTGAGGGAGAGATGAAGTACCAAATCTGCAGAAGAGCAGGTAGGCCAAATTAGTTGGAATATAACATGGGCAAAGTGAAAAGAATGAATAATTAATAGCAGATTCTGAAAGATTTAAATGCTAAGTTGAGGAATTTTTATTTTGTTCTATATGCAATGAGTAGTGATTAGGGATTCTTAAGGAGAGGACTGATATGCTTTAGGTTATTATTTTTTCATTCACGTGGACTGTGTATTGGAGAAAGGAAATAATGGAAGATGAATCTCCAATTGGGTATCTGCTATAGTAATCTTAGGTGAGATGTCATAATGACATAAACTGCAGTGGTGACTGCGAGAGTGGAGAAAAGAAAACACAAGTGAGAGGTGCCATAAATACAGATTTCATAATATTTAAAAGCTATTTGGATAAGAAGGGTCAGAGATTATGAAGAGTTGAGAATGACAATCTTTTGGAAAGTTGAGGGCAATGGAAGTTTTGAGAGCAAGAATAATTTTTTTTTTTGGATGATAATTCCATTTTGGATTTGTTACATTTGGGATACCAATAGAACATTCATTTGTAGATATTTCACAAATAACTGACATTGAAAGAATGGAAATCATTTGTGTGAATATACACATGTTTATATATCTATGATTATGCAAACACACATTTTCAGGTTTGTCTTCTGCATAAAGATGGCAATGGCAAGATTATAATTGAACCTGTAGAGGCTCATCAGACTAGAAAAGAAATAATACTGAGAAAAAAGAAGAGGGCAAAACTTTGAGAGGGACACCTATGAACAGGATGGTGATCCAGTAAGAGAACTGAATAATGGTCAGAACCAGAACAATTACCAAAAAACCAAATCACCAAAAAAAAAAAAAAAAAAAAAGAGTAGTAAGAAGGAGTGATGGGGCATGGGGGGGATGTGTCAAATGTGATAGAGAATAAATTATTGAATTTAGAAATTAAGAGCTCATTAGAGTTAACAAAGTCAGTTGATTAGGTGGAGATTAGATTGACAGGGTAAGAAGTGACCAGGAAGAGAGATAGCTTCATTTTAAGGAACTTGAATATAAAAAGCAGGGAATGTACAGAATGTTAGCTAAAAGAAATGACAGAGTCAAGTGAAAATTCTTTAAGGATGAGAGAGGGGATAGGATTAAGGTAAATACAGAGGTTGTCATAATTCCTTTGGTGCTAAGTGAGAACACCTATATATTAATGAGTCACTTTATTATTTTTTGTCTTGGGACTCTCCTCCCACTTGGAAAAAGACCCAATTAAATGAAGATATTTCAGGTCTAACAAGTACTTTCTTTCTTGTATGAATGTGGTAGTTTAATCTGTGAGGGCTTTTAAGGGCTATTTATATTTTGTAATACCTTCTTTGGGCCACTTGCAGTTGCCAAGCTCAAATAAGAGCTAAAGAGATAGAATGAAGTAATATCGTTTTTGCTTACTACATGAACCTGAACACAGAGAAAGATAGAGATTATAGAAGTCAAAGTGATGATCACAACAAATAAAATTTTCTCTGGTCTTAAATTAGAAAGGCAAGAGAGTCTAGAGGGTTGTTCTGAGGGGAGCAACCAATAGAAAGTTATCTAAATAACCCACATCACAAGTGGGAGTCATTACCCCCAATTTCTTGAGTCTCAACTATTGCTCTCCTGGAGACTGTGAATTAGACCAGTTTGGGGGAAATGGTGTTTTATAGTTCAATTTTCCTTTGTTTCTAAGGGCAAGGAGTAGATAGTGTGAGAATAATGAAGTTTTGTGTTTACTAAAACTCTTGTTTGTTTGTTTGGTTTTTTTTTTGCAATATTATTTTATATTATAAATTGTTTTCCAGAAAGAGTCTGAGAGAAAGTTCAGGCCTAGTTCTGTGGTCTCTGTTCAGCTATAAACAGATATATTTCCTTTGAGGATTATACACACAAAACCAAAAATTGTATACCACAAAAAAGCAAGCTTTTTGATCCATTTTTCAGGAGCCTATAATCTTTTATTCTTGCATGGACTCCTTTGGCGATTTACTAAAGCTTATGAATTGTTTTTCAAAATAGTATCATTTTTAAAGAAAAGTTCATAATTGAATGAAATACTAAATTTCAATTAGAGGTTAGCAAAAATAACGATGAATTCTCCTGCCCCCATTTAATTTATGATACATATGAAATCTCTCTGGCTCTCAGGTTGAATCCCTGTTTTACTCCATTATTCCCTGATTACAAGCCATTATGCCCTACTCAATTAAATACGGGAAACACAGAGAGGAAAGAATTTTCTGGGTACAACAGGAGCTAAAGAGCAATTTTGACTGGATAGGTACACAATGTTCATACATTTTCAAGTAACGTAATCATTAGCTGCTAACCAGACACTCATGTGGTTAAGCCATAGAGAACCATTGAGAACTTGGTAGCTTTCCCTGTCTGCTTTTCTGAGGGATAGGGTTTCAATGGCTACCAGGAAGAATAACATGGCACTACCCAGTATCTGGTTCCTATAGCAAATGGAACTGGCTGGTGGCTATTTAGCACTAACTTGTAGTTAAACAGTTTAAAAGGAAACTCCTTAAACCCTATGAATGGATCTCTAATAATGAAATTTTAGGCAATATGGCTAGTAGTTGGGGATTTTGGAGCCTGAGAAATCTGTTCCATTACTTTTAAATTATGCCACATAGACAATTTCTATCCTGCCTGCATAATACTCAATCAAAATAATTTTTATAATGCTTCTGCCTCTGGTTATATAGATACAAATTTAGTACTTGCTTTGGAATTACTTAACATAATTGTCAGAAATGCAGAAAGCAAAAGACTATTTCCTTTCCCTACAGACTCTAGCAATTATAGAATTAATTGTAGTAAGAATTCAGTGTGTCTTATGATATACTAATATTTGGCAATTGGACCTATAGGACTTGCATCATATTTGACTTGTATTTTATTCAGCTTAGAGGTTTCCCTTTCCATGGGAGTCGGGACCCTGTACACTAATTGATAGTATGTGATGACTTAATTTAGAATAAAGTTAATTAATTTTCCTTTATCAAAGGATATGAACAGACAATTTTCAGATGATGAAATTAAAACTATTTCCACTCATATGAAAGAGTGTTCCAAATCACTATTGATCAGAGAAATGCAAATTAAGACAACTCTGAGGTATCATTACACACCTGTCAGATTGGCTAAGATGACAGGAACAAATAACAATGAATGTTGGAGGGGCTGTGGGAAAACTGGGACACTGATGCATTGTTGGTGGAGTTGTGAAAGAATCCAACCATTCTGGAGAGCAATCTGGAATTATGCCCAAAAAAGTTATCAAAATGTGCATACCCTTTGACCCAGCCATACTACTACTGGGCTTATACCCCAAGGAACTACTAAAGAAGGGAAAGGGTCCTGTATGTGCCAAAATGTTTGTGGCAGCCCTTTTCATAGTGGCTAGAAGCTGGAAGATGAATGGATGTCCATCAATTGGAGAATGGTTGGGTAAACTATGGTATATGAATGTTATGGAATATTATTGTTCTATAAGAAATGACCAACAGGAGAAATACAGAGAGGCTTGGAGAGACTTACATCAACTGATGCTGAGTGAAACGAGCAGAACCAGAAGATCATTATACACTTCAACAATGATACTGTACGAGGATGTATGCTGATGGAAGTGGATTTCTTCAACATAGAGAAGAGCTAATCCAATTCCAATTGATTAATGATGGACAGAACCAGCTACATCCAGAAAAGGAACACTGGGAAATGAATGTAAACTGTTATTTTTACCTTCTGAATCCAATTCTTCCTGTGCAACAAAAAATTCGGTTCTACACACATATATTGTATCTAGAATATACTGTAATATATTTAACATATATAAGACTGCTTGCCATCAGGGGGAGGGGGTTGGGGAAGGAAGGGAAAAAATCTGAATAGAAGTAAGTGCAAGGGATAATGTTGTAAAAAATTACCCATGCATATGTACTGTCAAAAAATGTTATAATTATAAAATAAAATTAAAATTAAAAAAAAAAGAAAAAAAATTAATTTTCCTTAAAGTAAACTACCCTTTTAGTTTTTAATTCCTGGGAAGCATCCTGACTTCCTGATTGTGGACTTAACCATTCCCAAATAAAAAAAAAAAACACCAAAAAACATTGTTGTTATTAATGATATTAAGTACACTGAGCTTGAATAAGTCTTATGCTGAGTAGTACAAAGATTACTTCAGTTTTGAACATGGGGAGATATGGACTACTCCTTGGAAACCAAGAGTATTCATTCATCTCTCTCGTCTCTGTCTCTGTCTCTGTCTCTGTCTCTGTCTCTGTCTCTGTCTCTGTCTCTGTCTCTCTCTGTCTCTCTCTGTCTCTCTCTCTCTCTCTCTCTCTCTCTCTCTCTCTCTCTCTCTCTGTCTCTGTCTCTCTCTCTGTCTCTCTCTTTGGGCTCATGGTGAAGAATGATACCTATAGGTTTAGCTCTAATTAGTACCAATGGATATAAAGTATTGAACTTACTTATAATGTACCTATTTAACTGGATTGAAAGTAGATAAGACTCTATAAATGATTCTGGATTAAGGCCTATTGACAAAACAAAAACAAAAACAAAAAAACAAAAACAAAAAAAAAACCTTAAATAACTGAAATCAACTAAAAAGAAACCTTATTTAAAAGTGATTTGTTAAAGTAGCTAGGTATATTCATCTGACCTAGGAACTAGAGTGCTTGGACTTAAGCATTGTCTCTGACACATGATCTTTACTCTCCCTGGCATAATGATTACATGACTCTAATCAAAATCACTTGGACTCCAGTGTTAATAACAAAAAAGTTGTGACTCATTTTTCTGTGTTCAAATCCTATTTCAGATACCTAGTACACATATGACCCTAAAAAGATTACTTCACCCTGTTTTCCTCAGCTTCTTTATTTATAAAATTAATTGGAAAAACAAATGGCAAATCACTGGGGCCATGAAGAGTGGGACACAATTGAAATGATTGGGGGGAAAAAAAACAACTTCCTAACTCCAAAATGCATCATTGATTCAGTCATTCACTTACTGTATGTACTGTGTACTTCCATTTCACTAAATCAATGTTAACTCATTTAAATGTCCTATTTTTTTTCTCTCTCAAATTCTTTCCATCTATGATTCATTCATTTTTTAAAAAGATGAATTAAATAAAATATCTATTGATAGGATGTGCTGCTAAAACTCTTTCTTGTCTTGGGAAAGAAAGGGGTTCTAAGATTATTTTCTTATACAAAATCTAATAAATAGTCTAAGCAGAAAAAATATGACTCCCAGTTCTATTTAACATTTATTTCTCCTTTAAATAAAAGTGATCTAGAATCCTGAGCTCAATCAGAAATATAGTAAATAAGACTGAATCCAAAGTGAAAAATAATGAGTTTCATATCAGGGGATGAATCTGATGTTTTATAGTAAAAAAGATGATGAGCCTATGAGTTCTAGCTATGTCCTCCATTAGGACAAGAAGAGCTTCTTCACCTTTTCCCCCCAACTATTTACTTAATTGTAAATCTAAAGAGGCTATATTTCAAGAATGTCTCAACAATTTGGATAAAAGGAGTCTTGGAAAATTAGCATTTCAGGAAAACCTTCTTTTTCTAAATATTCTAATACTTTTGTCTCCACCTGAGCAGTTTTTTTGAAGAAAATTATTCCATTTTGCACTCCATGTTGCCCTGGGCTTCCAATAAGAACACCATCTTTTCAAGCACAACGCTAGCCCCTATATTTCAGGAGCTGCTTAGCCAACATTTGTGCTTGGAATCTTTTTTTGTATACAAAGTATTCTTTCAGAGCAGGGAGTTCTTCCTTTCCATTGAATGAGAAGCTGGAATCCCATAAAAAGTATATGGTGATATTGGAGAAAAGACATATTAAAAGAGTATGAACTTATATTATTTTGCTTCTCATTTAATTTGTTTTTCAGTTTTCTCATCTGAAAAATGCCAATCATGTTTAGAGCACTTAACGTTTTTGGATTTGTCAAATTAGACAATGTACTTCATAATGGCAAGATGATTTGGTGAGAGGTATTCCAGAGAATATTTTTTATTCTTTTGGATAAAATATTAGATAGAGTACTTGACAAGAGAGACTGAACAATGATGCCTATACTTGAATGGTCCTGTATATAGCCCCTTGGTAGAAAAGCTCATCTATAATCTAGCTTTGCCTTAATTTTCTTTTTGTGATTGTTGCTAGCACTTCTAATGACTAAATTTAAGCCATGGTTTCATTAGTAAGTAGTTAGATGGTGCAGTGAATAGAGTATTGTTTTAGAGTCAGGAAGACTCACCTTCACTTTGAATCTAGCTTTAGACCCTTGTTAGCCATGTCATCCTGGGCAAGTTATTTAATCTTGTTTGATTCAATTTCCTCAATTGCAGAATGAGCTGGGGAGGAAATGGCTAACCATTCTAGTATCTTTGCCAAGAAAATCCCAAATGGAGCCAGGAAGAGTTGGACACAACTGAAAATAAATGAACAGCAATATTTCATCAAAGGCATTACAAGGGCTTGTACAGGCCTCATTATATTTGAAATGTGGAGGAGATGGTGGCTAAAATTTTAAAGTGTGATCAGTGGACCCCTCTTGTCACCTTGACAGCTACTAGTCACCATGCAATACAAATCATTATATATAATAGAATCCTATGTGTGCAGTTTTTTTTTTTATTATATTCATGATGGTATTACAGTCTGCTCACAGATTCTTCCTGTGAAAGTCTCATCCCATGAATTGCAACAAGGTTTTTCTTAGCCAAAAATTCAATATGTAATTAATAACACTTTGATGTATGTATCATTTTGCTAATCACTTCCTTCAATGATGTAAGTTACTGCACTTCCATGTCTTGTAATTCTTTGTGGTCCTTACCCATATTCTGCAATATGATAATATGGTATCTAGAATGAAATGGTTAGGATTAAGGACTAGAAGGGACTGAAAGTTCTTTTTTAGGAAGATGCCAAGATGGCAGAATAAAGGCAGGGTTTCATCTGAGTTCTCCTCTAAACTCTTCCCAATACTTTTAAAGACACTCTAAAAAAATTCTAGAGTAGCAGAACCCACAAAAAAGATGTAGCTAATCAATCTTTCAACCCAAGACTACTTAGAAGATTGGCAGACTGTGCCTATTGTACCAGGATGAGAATGGAGCACAGTCTAGCACAGTCCATGCCAGTGCTGTGAATCTAGCCCACAGATGCAAAAACAAAAATAAAAACAAATTAGAATATTAGAAGAAAAGATCTCTTGCACCTGAATAAGGGAAAAGTAGAACACAATCTAGCACAAGCTGTGCCAGCTCAGCCTGGTCTCAGCAAACCAGGAGTAGGCACTGAGAGCCCACAGAATCAGTATTGGCAGCAGCTGTTATCAGCTCACAGATGTCAAGGGACTCAAAACAACTAGAGATTACAAGAGTCTCTGCTAGCACTGCAACAGGACTCTGTTGCTTTATCTATACTTGGATCTAGGTCAAAATCCTATCCTTGGACAAGAAGGAATATTAACTAGTACACCAGAGCTTGTGGTCACAGTGGAGTGGGAATTCTCTTCACAGTTTCAGGGGAGAAAAGAGCACTTTATCATGCATATAACAGAGCATAAGCCTAAAGTATAATAAACACACCTCTCCTTAGATTATACCACTTTGGAAGAACAGAAAATTTACAGTTTTCTGGAAGTATCTCTAAGAGTTAAACAAAATCCCTAAAGCCACTGAGGCAGTGCATCCTCCACTCTGGAAAGAGAGCCCTACTATAACAAAGAATTAAAAGTCAAGTAATAGACTGAGAAAATGACTTTTAAAAAAAAGAGAAAAAAATTCAGACTATAGAAAGTTACTATGGTGATAAGGAAGATGAAAACACATACTTAGAAGGTAAGTAATTCAAAGTTCCTACACCTAAATCTATCAAGAAAATTATGAATTCTTCTCAGGCCATGAAAGAGCTTAAAAAGGATTTTAAAAACAAAATAAAAGAGGTAGAGGAAAAATGGAAAGACAAATGGTGATGCAAGAAAATTGTGAAAAACAAGTTAATTGCTTGGTAAAGGAGATACAAAAAATACTGAAGAAAATAACACCCTAAAAGAGAGTAGGTCAAATGATAAAGTACAAAAAAGAGAATGAAAAGGATGCTTTAAAAAGCAGAATTGGCCAAATGTAAAGAGAGGCACAAAAATTCACTGAAGAAAAAAACATAAAAGGAAACATTGGACAAAAGGAAAAGGAAGTATAAAAGCTCACTGAAGAAAATAATTCCTTAAAGATTTCAATTGAATAAATGGAAGCTTGTGACATTATGAAAAATCAAGAAATAAAACAAAACCAAAAGAATGCAAAAAAGAAGACTGTGTTATTATATCTTATTGGAAAAACAACTGGCCTAGAAAATAGAAAATAGACTAATTGGAAGCCCTAACCAAAAAAAGAAAAAAGAAAAAGAAAAAAGATCCTACATATCAACTTCTGAGAAATTATCAAGTAAAACTTCCCTGATATTCTAGAACCAGAGGATAAAATAGAAATAGAAAGAATCTACCAATCACTTCCTGAAAGAGATCACAAAATGAAAACTCCCAAAAATAGTACAGCCAAATTCCAGAGCTGCCAGGTCAATTATAAGGAGAAAATTGTAAGCCATTGGAAAGAAAGAATTCCAATATTGTGTTAAATTAAAACAATTCTGATGTATTAGCACATACTTATTGAATTGACCAATAGGAGAGTAAAAGGAAAATGACAAATGGTGAAGATATGGGAGAAATGAGATATTAGCGCCTTGTTAGTGGAATAGTGATCAATTCAACCATTCTGTAGAGCAATTTGAAACCATGCTTAAAGGGTCATAAAACCCTCTGACCTAGGACTATCAATACAATATCTGTATCCCAAAAGTGATTTAAAAAACAAAAAAGAAAAAGTAGCTCTTTTTTTGAAGAAAAAGAATTGGAAATTTAGGGGATGACTATAAATTGGGGAATAATCAAATTGTGTTATATAATCATGATGGAATACTATTATGCTATAAGACATGGTGAGCAGAATGCTCTCAGAAAAACTTGGAAAGTCTTATATGAGCAAAGTGAAATGCACTGTCTACAAAGTAACAGGGATATTGTAAAATGATCAGCTATGAATGACTTGGTTATTATCAGTAATATAGTGATCCAAGACAACTTTGAAGAACTTTTGATGAAAAATGTTATCCATCACCAGAGAAAGAAGTAATGGTGACTAAATGCCTAAATTGAAGCATGCTTTTTTAATTTTCTTTTTTTTTTGGAGGATTTTAGTCTGTATTTTCTTTGATAACATATCTTTTATAGAAGTGTTTTGCATGATTGCACATGCAAAACCTATATTGAATTGCTTGCCTTTTCAATAAAATGTAGAGTGGGAAGGGAGGAGGGTAGAGAATTTGGAACTCAAAGTTTTGGAAACAAATGTCAAAAATGTTTTAAAATAAAACTAAGGAAAAAGAAAATGACAAATTATTTTTTTATTATATATATATATATATATTTTATAATATTATCCCTTGTATTCATTTTTCCAAATTACCCCCCCTCCCTCTATTCCCTCCCCCCGACGACAGGCAATACCATACATTTTACATGTGTTACAATATAGTCTAAGTACAATACATGTGTGTGAATATCATTTTCTTGTTGCACAATAAACATTAGAGTCCGAAGGTACATGCAACCTGGGCAGACAGATATTAGTGCTAACAATTTACATTCCCCTCCCAGTGTTTCTTCTCTGGGTGTAGCTACCTCTGTCCATCATTGATCAATTGGAAGTGAGTTGGATCTTCTTTATGTTGAAGATTTCTACTTCCATCAGAATACATCCTCATACAGTATTGTTGTTGAAGTATACAGTGATCTTCTGGTTCTGCTCATTTCACTCAGCATCAGTTGATTTAAGTCTCTCCAACCCTCTCTGTATTCCTCCTGCTGGTCATTTCTTACAGAGCAATAATATTCCATAACTTTCATATACCACAATTTACCCAACCATTCTCCAACTGATGGACATCCATTCATCTTCCAGTTTCTAGCTACAACAAAAAGAGCTGCCACAAACATTTTGGCACATATATGTCTCTTTCCGCTCTTTAGTATTTCTTTGGGATATAATCCCAGTAGTAGCGCTGCTGGGTCAAAGGGTATGCACAGTTTGATAACTTTTTGGGCATAATTCCAGATTGCTCTCCAGAATGGCTGGATTCTTTCACAACTCCACCAGCAATGTATTAGTGTCCCAATTTCCCCACATCCCCTCCAACATTTGTCATTATTTGTTCCTGTCATCTTAGCCAATCTGACAGGTGTGTAGTGGTATCTCAGAGAGTGGTCTTAATTTGCATTTCTCTGATCAGTAGTGATTTGGAACACTTTCATGTGAGTGGATATAGTTTCAATTTCTTCCTCTGAGAATTGTCTGTTCATATCCTTTGACCATTTATCAATTGGAGAATGGTTCGGTTTCTTATAAATTATGGTCAGTTCTCTATATATTTTGGAAATGAGACCTTTGTCAGAACCTTTGTTTTTAAAAATATTTTCCCAATTTGTTACTTCCCTTCTAATCTTGTTTGCATTAGTATTATTTGTACAGAAACTTTTTAGTTTGATGTAATCAAAATCTTCTATTTTGTGATCAATAATGATCTCTAGTTCTCCTCTGGTCATAAATTCCTTCCTCCTCCACAAGTCTGAGAGGTAGATTATCCTCTGTTCCTCTAATCTATTTATTATCTCCCTCTTTATGCCTAAATCATGGACCCATTTTGATCTTATCTTGGTATATGGTGTTAAGTGTGGATCCATATCTAATTTCTGCCATACTAATTTCCAGTTTTCCCAACAGTTTCTTCCGAATAATGGATTTTTATCCCTAATGTTGGAATCTTTGGGTTTGTCAAAGATTAGATTGCTATAGATGTACCCTTTTTTGTCCTTTGTATCTAATCTGTTCCACTGATCTACCGGTCTATTTCGTAGCCAATACCAAATGGTTTTGGTGACTGCTGCTATATAATATAGCTTTAGATCAGGTACACTTAGACCACCTTCCTCTGAGTTTTTTTTCATTAGTTCCCTTGCAATTCTTGACCTTTTATTCTTCCATATGAATTTTGTTGTTATTTTTTCTAGGTCATTAAAATAGTTTCTTGGGAGTCTGATTGGTATAGCACTAAATAAATAGATTAGTTTGGGGAGTATTGTCATCTTTATTATATTCGCTCGGCCTATCCAAGAGCACTGAATGTCTTTCCAATTATTTAAATCTGATTTTATTTTTGTGGCAAGTGTTTTGTAATTTTTCTCATATAATTCCTGACTTTTCTTTGGTAGATGGATTCCCAAATATTTTATACTCTCAACATTTGTTTGGAATGGAATTTCTCTTTGTATCTCTTGCTGTTGCATTTTGTTAGTGATATATAAAAATGCCGAGGATTTATGTGGATTTATTTTGTATCCTGCCACATTGCTGAAATTTTGAATTATTTCTAGTAGCTTTTTAGCAGAGTCTTTGGGGTTCTCTAAGTATACCATCATGTCATCTGCAAAAAGTGATAGTTTAATTTCCTCATTTCCTACTCTAATTCCTTGAATCTCTTTCTCGGCTCTTATTGCCGAGGCTAGCGTTTCTAGTACTATATTGAATAGTAATGGTGATAGTGGGCACCCTTGTTTCACTCCTGATCTTACTTGGAAAGGTTGCAGTTTATTTCTATTGCATATTATGCTTACTGACGGTCTTAAATATATACTCCTGATTATTCTAAGGAATAATCCATTTATTCCTATACTCTCAAGAGTTTTTAGTAGGAATGGATGTTGGATTTTGTCAAATGCTTTTTCTGCATCTATTGAGATGATCATATGGTTCTTATTAATTTGATTATTAATATGGTCAATTATATTAATAGTTTTCCTAATATTAAACCAGCCCTGCATTCCTGGAATAAATCCTACTTGATCATAGTGTATTATCTTGGAGATGATTTTCTGAAGTCTTTTTGCTAATATCTTATTTAAGATTTTAGCATAAATATTCATTAAGGAGATTGGTCTATAATTTTCTTTCTCAGTTTTCGATCTACCAGGTTTAGGTATCAGTACCATGTCTGTGTCATAAAAGGAATTTGGTAGGACTCCTTCATCCCCTATTTTTTCAAATAATTTATATAACATTGGGGCTAATTGTTCTTTAAATGTTTGGTAGAATTCACATGTGAATCCATCTGGCCCTGGGGATTTTTTCCTGGGGAGTTGATTAATAGCTTGTTCTATTTCTTTTTCTGAAATGGGACTATTTAAGCAATTTATCTCCTCCTCTGTTAATCTAGGGAGCCTATATTTTTGGAGGAAGTCATCCATTTCACTTAAGTTATCAAATTTATTGGCATAAAGTTGGGCAAAGTAACTCCTTATTATTTCTCTAATTTCCTCTTCATTGGTGGAAAGATCCCCCTTTGCATTTGTAAGACTATCAATTTGATTTTCCTCTTTCTTTTTTTTGATCAAATTTACCAAAGGTTTATCTATTTTATTGGCTTTTTCATAAAACCAACTCTTGGTTTTATTTATTAATTCAATAGTTTTTTTACTTTCAATTTTATTGATTTCTCCTTTTAATTTTTGTATTTCGAGTTTAATTTTTGGTTGGGGGTTTATAATTTGGTCTTTTTCTAGCCTTTTAAGTTGTAAGCCCAATTCGTTAATCTTCTCTTTCTCAATTTTCTTCAAATAAGCCTCTAAAGATATAAAATTTCCCCTTATTACCGCTTTAGCTGCATCCCAAAGATTTTGATATGATGTCTCATCATTATCATTATCTTGGGTGAAATTGTTAATTGTTTCTATAATTTGCTCTTTCACCCAGTCATTCTTTAAGATGAGATTATTCAGTTTCCAATTACTTTTTGGTCTATTTACCCCTAACTTTTTACTGAATGTAGCTTTTATTGCATTGTGATCTGAGAAGAAGGCATTTATTATTTCTGCCTTCCTACATTTAATTTTGAGATCTTTATGTCCTAGTATATGGTCAATTTTTGTATAGGATCCATGAACTGCTGAGAAGAAAGTATATTCCTTCCTATTGCCATTCAGTTTTCTCCAAAGGTCTATCATACCTAGTTTTTCTAATGTTCTATTTACTTTTTTAATTTCTTTCTTGTTTGTTTTGTGGTTTGATTTGTCTAAATCTGAGAGTGCAAGGTTGAGATCTCCCACTATTATAGTTTTACTGTCTATTTCTTCTTGCAGTTCTCTTAACTTTTCCTTTAGAAAGTTAGATGCTATACCACTTGGTGCATATATGTTTAGTATTGATATGGCTTCATTATTTATGCTACCTTTCAGCAGGATATAGTTTCCTTCCTTATCTTTTTTAACGAGATCTACTTCTGCTTTTGCTTGATCTGAGATAAGGATAGCTACCCCTGCTTTTTTGGCTTTACCTGAAGCATAATAGGCTCTGTTCCAACCTTTTACCTTTACTCTGTATGTATCTCCCTGCTTTAAGTGTGTTTCCTGTAGGCAACATATTGTAGGGTTCTGCTTTTTGATCCAATCTGCTATCCGTCTCCGTTTGATGGGATCGTTCATCCCATTTACATTTACAGTTAAAATTACTAATTCTGTATTTCCTGCCATCGTATTATCCCCAGATTATGCTTTTTTCCCTTGACCCCCCTGATCCCCCTCCCCGATATTTAATTTACAGACCCCCCCTTGTGACGCGCAACCCTCCCTCTTTTTTTTTTTTTTTTTTTTAGGATCCCTCCCCCCTCCCTCCAAGTCCCTTCACTTATTCTCCTTTTCCTTTTCCCTTTTCCTCTCCCCCCTTTTAATGAGGTGAGAGAAAATTCTCTGAAAAACAAATATGTTAATTATTTACTCTTTGAGCCTCTTCTGATGAGAGTAAGATTCACACAATGATTCTCCCCCTCACTAAGTTCCCTCAGATATGGTGTATTTTCTATGTCTCTTCCTGGGATGTAGTTTCCCTCTTTTTATCACTCCTTCCCCTTTTTCTGAACCGACCTCCTTCCCTTTACTACACCCCCCTTTTTTTCTTTTATATCAGTAAAATCAAATTATCCTTGAGTATTTTTTATATACCCACAACAGAGTTACAGTTCTCAAGGGTTCTGTGTACCTTTTTCTGTTTCTCTTCAGTCTTGTGGATGTAGATCAAATTTTTTGTTTAAGTCTGGTTTTTTTCTTAGAAACATATAGAATTCCTCTGTTTCATTGAATGACCATCTTCTTCCATGGAAAAAGATGCTAAACTTAGCTGGGTAGTTCATTCTTGGTTGCAGTCCTTGATCTTTTGCCTTACGGAATATCAGGTTCCAGGCCCTTCTATCTTTTAATGTGGAGGCAGCCAGATCTTGGGTGACCCTTATTGTGGCACCTTGGTATTTAAATTGTTTTTTTCTAGCTGCTTGCAGGATTTTCTCCTTTGTGTAGTAATTCTGCAGCTTAGCCACAATATTCCGTGGTGTTCTTTTTTTAGGGTCTATTTCAGAAGGAGTTCGATGAATTCTTTCCACATCTACTTTCCCTTCTGTTTCTATTATCTCTGGACAGTTCTCTTTGATAATTTCCTGTAGAATAGAATCTAGGCTCTTTTTTTGGTCATAGTTTTCTGGAAGTCCAATAACCCGCAGATTATCTCTCCTAGATCTATTTTCCAGGTCTATAGATTTTCCCAGTAAGTATTTGACGTTGTTCTCCAGCTTCTCATTTTTTTTGTTTTGTTTGACTGATTCTTGGGTTCTCTGTGAATCATTCATTTCTATTTGTTCCATCCTGACTTTTAAGGAGTTATTTTCTTCTTTCACAGTTTTTAGTTCTTTTTGTAAATGCCCAATTTCGTTTTTAAATGAATTATTTTGCTCTATTGAATTTTTTTCCATTTCCCTAATTTTTTTTTTTTTGAGAATTATTTTCTTTTTCCAATTCAGAAATTCTATTTTCTTGAGACTTTTTTATCTTTTCCAATTCAGAAATCCTACTTTCCTGTGTTTTTTTAACCTTTTCTAATTCACTAATTTTGTTTCCCTGCATCTCCTGTGAATTCTTTATTTTTTCCAACTCCAATTTCAGGACGTTGTTATTCTCTATCATATCTTCCCTTTCCTTTCCCCATTTTTCTTCGATCTCCCTCAATTTTTTAAGAGCTTCTTCTAGGAGAGAGTTATGTGATGGGGGGCAGGAATCGTTCCCCTTTAGGTTGTTATCTTCTGAATCTTTGCTGTTAACTTCCTCAGGGTTGGATACCCGCTCTTTCTCTGTATAGAAGGAATCTATAGTTTTTCTAGCTTTTTTGCTCATACTTAAAAAATGTTTTGGGGTCTGTCCCTGGGGTAGGAAATTATTTACTTCTTTACCAGCTTCCTCCCAGACCAGATGGATGCAGTGGCCCCTGCGCCAGGAGCTAAGAGAGAGCTCTGGGAGAGAGTTCCCCACCCCCTCCCTGGAAGTGCCTCAGAGGTGATTAGCACTACTGTGCTTCGAGGGCGTAGAATAGTGAAGACTGCAGGAAGCCCAGCCTATGTGTCTGGGTGGGGCGTGGATATCTGCAGCAGGTGAAGTGAGAAGCCCCTGTGCTCAAACTGGAAGTGTCTGCCAGAAACCGCGGCCCCTAGTTCAAAGGTTCAGCTTCTCTGGGACTTCCTGGAGCTGAGTTCCACTCCCTCCAGCTAAGCTAGGCTGTGTGTGTTGCCTTGGGCCGTATCCACCCACTTGTCAGTCTCTTAACTATTCTCAGGTGGTAGCTGAGGCCACACCCCCTGGTGCCAAGAGTTCTGCTGAGTCACCCCCCAGGATCGGGGAAAATCTAATCTGAGTTTTAAAATATTTTGGCTTTCTCTTCTGAACTGCTAAATAATTAGCAGAGAAGAGCTAACAGCCTGTGCCAGATTCCTTTACCTCAGTGGCTTCTCTGATCCCAGAGCCCTTCCCAGCGCAATGGGCGCAGTGTGCCCCTACCCCACCGTCTGTGCTGGTCTTTCTTATTCCTCCCCTGAGAACTGACCTTTCCTGTTGAAACTCCAGATTCTCTTCAGCTGGTAAGTCGTGCTTCCAGTCCTTGTGGTATCTATCAGTCCTGAGCTAATTTTGAGACTTAATTTATCTAATTGGTTGTGAGGGAGTGAGGACGTTCACTGAGTTGTGTGTTTCTTCGCCGCCATCTTGGCTCCGCCCCCAAATTATTTTTTAAAAAAAGAAAAATTTAAATATGTCACAGAAAAAAAAGAAAATTCTTTTGTATCTTGAGCTGTTTAGATCACATCTGACATTTCCAGAAAGACACTATTCAGAGGAGGATAATCAGCATGGTGAGAAATACAACTGAAGGGCTGGATAGGAACGGCCATTGTGAGAACTGGGGATCTCTTCTACTGATATATGCCAGACAGGATGCATGGGGTGTTCATATATGAGGGTTTGCTAAATCTTTTTTCCAGGCTGCTCATTTACTTTTGGTGTCTACTTTTCATCCAACTCTCAGGTGTGGCTCCAAGAAGCTGCAGCATAACAGCATCCAGATACTGGAATACCATCATAGTAGAGGATAACTGATAGGACTCAAACCTCTCAGTAAATTGGAGAGATGACTACCCTAAGCATATGAAGACTTCAGTAAGCAGAAGGTGTGAATGAGGACAATTTGTTACAATGGTCATGAAAGCAGGTGAAGCAGATGCTATTGAGTACTTAGAACTTGGTCAGACATTGAAGGTGCTAAGGTCATCCACTGTATCCCAGGATATTACCTGTATTTTTGATTTTTGACCTACCATTGGACTTTGATAATTCTGGAAGAACAAGTGAAGTTGACAAATTTGTCCAACTCTGATTCACTTAAATCCAATTCACCCATGAGTCAAAATATCAGCCTCTGGGGGAAAAAAAAATCTTCTATATGTCCATGGTGTACATGATAATGGGTGGCCCAAGGAGGAAAAGAAGAATTAAGAATGAGTGAGCTCTTCTCCTCCACCACCCAGCCTCTATTGCCTGGTTTCCACCAGGAATTTAATAGCCCCTTCCAGCTAGATGTGGACCCATCATGTGTCTCACCAACAGGAGGTAACCCAGAATTCCACACAAATTTTACCTTAAAGCTTATCATCCCTGCTTCGCAAGGTTCATTAAGTTTTACTATATGCCTTTTTTTTTGCACTCTGTATCCGTGGGCATTATTATCTACTCTGCTATTGTACCCTACAGATTCCTGAACCTTGCTATTCAAACTGCCATTGTACCTGCTATGACCCATTTAGCTTTTTAGTTTCCTTAACTCTAAAATGAGGATAATACCTAACAGACTTGTTGTGAGGATCAAATGAGATAACATTTATAACGTGTTTAGTATAGTGCCTAGCTCATAGAAAATACAAAATAAATGCTTGTTTGGAAAAGATCCCCCTTCCATTTGCCATAAAGCTGACTTCTCCAATATGTATTTCTCCCTTGATTAGAATGAGAGCAACTCGAAAGCAAAAATGGCCTTAATTTTAAAATTTCTATTCCCAGAGCTTGGCAGAAATTAATTGTTTAATGCATGCTTTTCCTTTCCATACCTAGCATATGAAGATTGGTTAAAAGAACTGGGAATATTTACTTATGAAAAAACTTGGGGAATGAACAAATGAATTAATGTATGAATGGTAAAATGTGTCTGTTATATGCTAGGCATTGTGCTAAGTGCTAAGGATACACAAAGTAAGACAGTCCATGTCCTCAATGAAATTATTTTCTAATGGAAGAAAACTATATAAATAGGCAACTGGTAGCCAGGGAATAAAAATTTTATCTGTGGAATTAAAAGGGATGCCATGAGTGGAGCCACGGGTAATTGATTGTTAACCTCTTTAAACAATTTCCTAAAGCAAACAAAAAGAATGAAGGAGATGAAGGAGATGAAGGAGAAGAAATTATGCATAGGACAGATGGTTAGATTCTAGACCTAGTTAGTTCCTTGTTTCCTGGTGGATGCTTTGATGGGATGGGAAGAATGAACTGAGAATGGATAGATATATTTGATTGGGTAAGTTTTTCACTCACTTACCTATCAATCATGATAGATTAACTCCAAGGAAGTGTCACAAAACCCAGTGAATTTGCTCTTCCTGGATGTGGGAGCCTGGTTCTTGAGAATCTGTGTTTAATTACTCTAAGTGAAAAGTGGCAGCAGGACAGGTGGAAAGGAACTGAAACACACACATACACATATACAGACACAATTCCAGCAATATTACTAGAAAAACTAAAGTATCTTTTCCTTTTGAAAATTATTGTAGTAATTAGGAAAAAAGATTAAAAATGAACTTAATTTTTAAAAATATAATAATGGAGGAAAAAGCACTTAAATCTTGATCATAAAAAAGTTATGAGAAATGGTAGAACTATCTTTAAAAATTTCATCCCAGCAAAGATAATGAAAATCAGTGAGTAGAAATTATAGACAAGCAAATTCTAGTTCAATATAAGGGAATACTTCCTAGCAAATAAAGCTGTCCCAAAGGGAGGTAAACCTTTTCATGAAATAATAAGTTTCTTGTTTCTGAAGATTCTTCCTCCCTCCTCTGTCAGAGAAGTTAAGAGACACCCCTGATTTTAAGGAACAATTTGGGGAGACAAGAATAACACATATAGAACAGCTAAAACAATACCAGTCAGTACATTATAAGTGGGTTTTTTAAAATATTTATTTATCTATTTATTTATTTATTTATTTATTTATTTATTTATTTATTTATTTATTTATATTCATTTTTCCAAATTATCCCCTCCCTCCCTCCACTCCCTCCCCCCCGATGACAGGTAATCCCATACATTTTACATGTGTTACAATATAACCTAGATACAATATATGTGTGTAAATACCATTTTCTTGTTGCACATTAATTATTAGCTTCTGAAGGTATAAGTAACCTGGGTAGATAGACAGTAGTGCTAACAATTTACATTCACTTCCCAGTGTTCCTTCTCTGGGTGTAGTTGTTTCTGTCCATCATTGATCAACTGGAAGTGAGTTGGATCTTCTTTATGTTGAAGATTTCCACTTCCATCAGAATATATCCTCATACAGTATTGTTGTTGAAGTGTACAGTGATCTTCTGGTTCTGCTCATTTCACTCAGCAACAGTTGATTTAAGTCTCTCCAAGCCTCTCTGTATTCCTCCTGCTGGTCATTTCTTACAGAGCAATAATATTCCATAACCTTCATATACCACAATTTACCCAACCATTCTCCAATTGATGGACATCCATTCAACTTCCAGTTTCTAGCTACAACAAAAAGAGCTGCCACTAACATTTTGGCACATACAGGTCCCTTTCTGCTCCTTAGTATTTCTTTGGGCATTGTAAGTGTTGAGTTATGTGACATAAACTTTGTTGTATAAATGTTTAGAAAAGGGAAACGATAGAATAATTAGAGAAGTGGATTTGAACCGGGTCTTAAAAGATGCATGAGATTTGAATAATTTGATTCAAGAGGAAAAGAGGATTCTAGATTGGTTGCACAACAATATTGAAATTGGGAAATCAGAAACTCATAAGATTTAGTAATAACAGTGAGGAAAAAACACACAACCTGAATAATCAGATTACAGATTGTATGTTGGGGGAAAATTAGGAAATAAGGTTGGAAAGGATAAAGTAATCTCCAGGAGAACCTGAAAGGATTTAGAATTGATGTGATATTAAACAGACCACTAAATTTTTAGCAAAAATATGATGGAATGATTATGGAAAAATTTTTTTCCAAAGTTATGCAGAATGGTTTGATGAAGAGAGAGTCTGGATTCAGGCAAATCTATTAGGAAGGTCTAGTAATAATTTGAGGCCTAGATTAACTTTGTAGATGTGGCAGTACTATTTGCAGTGAAACGGAAATATTTTAAAAGAAAATTTGACTGAAAATGGGGGGAAGGACATGGGAAGAATCACAAATGACTCTAAGGTTTTCAGCATGAATGACAGGAGGAATGACAATTCCAATAGAAACACAAACAAAAAGATACCCAAAATGAAATTGAAAACCTCAAAACATTGATGTTGCAAAGAGTAACTAGTTGGCATTGTGTTAGAGAAAGATATAAATATAATTTTGACATGCTGACTTTGAAGTGGCCATGGTCATGAGACAGTAATTAATCTCTGGAATCAAAAATCCCCCCTTCATTACATGCAGGAGAGAGGAGTATAGAACAGTATATGCTGCCATAAGCATGTGGGATAATAATTTTATTTGATAATGTTTGTTCATGACAAATATACAAGTTTAAGACATTTTGGAACTATTTTAGCAACAGCATGTACTTTAATCTTCAGGTCATCTGCAACTAGTCAAGGTCTAAGTTTTCCCTTATGAGCTGCGACTGTGTTAGCCAGAGAAACCACATTGGCTACACACTATGCTACCATCTCCTATGGCTCAGCTAACACCCTGACATGATAACTCTGGTGAAGATCTTTTGGCTAGTGGTACTGCAATCTCCTGTTGCCACCAATACCATAGCAAAAGGTAATACTTATGGCAGCAATCTACATTCAAGTTAAAATTTATGGTAAGTGCATAAAATTGTACTAGTGGCTCCTTGGCACCTACTACAGTGCTTTGCACATAGTAGGTGCTTAATAAACAAATCCTTACATTGGCATAACCAAATATAATTATTATAATCATTTCTCCATGTCCCCTAATATAATTGAAGGGTTCCTTCTTCCAATTTTTGCTCTTTGCAAAGTAATCCAATTAGACATGCCCCAGTTTCACCTTGAATATAGAGTGACATAGGAAAACAGGAAAAAAAAATGCATTTGGCATCATGGTCAGTGAATGTTTATTGGCAGAGTCCTCTGAGGTAAAAAGCCAATGTTTTCTTCTGAGGATGCACTCTGTGCAAAAAGTCTGTGAATACTGACAGGTTTAGAGTGATTGGCAAGACGTAGGTGAAGAGATTTGGACTTTCACATCAGAAACCAGTATGGTATTCAGCCAGAGAATCCTGACTACCAGCTGACTTTCTTTCCATTAATGAGGGAATATGAGCCAAATAAATCTTCTGATCAACCTTCTGCCAGCCTCAGTTGGCTGTTGCAGTGAGAGAAAATGGGAACTTGGACAGATAAATGTTTTGTAGTGTATGTAGGGCAAATCCTCTGTAATAAGAAGATGTGCAATTGTTTTCAACCATTCTCCTTCCTTTATCCCCTCTGCTTTTCTCTTTCTTCTTCAAAAAGAAATTGTCAAGGTCAAGAGACAACAGAAATATATTTCAGCTTCAAAGACAGTTGGAATAGATTTCCAGCATAGCCTGAACTCAAATAAGCACAAAACAAAGCCCCTCTAGGAAATGTCACTATAGAAGCAGCATTCCTGCCTTTGGATAGCAATATGTCCAACTTGTAATTATCACTAATGCAATCTGAATTACAATTCTAAACACAAAATGTTTGCCTCATTTAAAGTCAAAGCAAATGTATCAATATCAAGTTTTAATATCACCTTCAAATCAACATATTTTGAAATATATTCTTACTAGAATATAACAACTTTTCAAATGTCCTAATATCTTTCATGGCAGGTCCTATGTAGGACAAAATAGGAGTCAATATAATATTGTATGTCTCTTTAATGTCTTCACATTCTTGTTGATGTCCTGTGATTTACTCTATGTCCTTCATAATCTGTCTTTTTTTCTTTTTTTATTATTATTAATTTTTATAATTATAACATTTTTGACAGTTTGTATGCATAGATAATTTTTTTAACAACATTATCCCTTGTACTCCCTTCTGTTCCAAGTTTTTCCCTTCCTTCCCTCCACCCCCCTCCCCTAGATGGCAGGCATTCCCATACATACTAAATATCTTATAATATATCCTAGGCACAATATATATGTGCAGAACCGAATTTTTGTTGTTGTTGTTGCAAAGGAAGGATTGTATTCGGAAGGTAAAAATAATCTGGGAAGAAAAAAAAAAAAAAGCTCACAGTTTACACTCATTTCCCAGTGTTCCTTTTTTGGATGTAGCTGATTCTGTCCATCACTGATCAATTGAAATTGGATTAGCTCTTCTCTATGTTGAAGATATCCACTTCCATCACAATACATCCTCCTACAGTATCATTGTTGAAGTGTATAATGATCTCCTAGTTCTGCTCATTTCACTCAGCATCAGTTCATGTAAGTCTCTCCAAGACTCTCTGTATTCATCCTGCTGGTCATTTCTTACAGAACAATAATATTCCATAACATTCATATACCATAATTTACCCAACCATTCTCCAGTTGATGGACATCCATTCATTTTCCACTTTCTAGCCACTACAAAAAGGGCTGCCACAAACATTTTGGCACATACAGGTCCCTTTCCCTTCTTTAGTATTTCCTTGGGATATAAGCCCAGTAGTAGCCTGCTGGGTCAAAGGGTATGCACATTTTGATAACTTTTTGGGCATAATTCCAGATTGCTCTCCAGAATGGTTGGATTCTTTCACAACTCCACCAACAATGCATCAGTGTCCCAGTTTTCCCACAGCCCCTCCAACATTCATCGTTATTTGTTCCTGTCATCTTAGCCAATCTGACAGGTATGTAGTGGTATCTCAGAGTTGTCTTAATTTGCATTTCTCTGATCAATAGAGATAATCTGTCTTTCTTTAAGAAAAATCCAACTAAAATTTCTAGTTGCCCATACTACTTCTTAAACAGTTATGGTTTTATGGTGGTGCTATTTAATTGTGTCTCAGTCATGTCCAAAGGTTATATCTCT
This sequence comes from Sminthopsis crassicaudata, assembly GCF_048593235.1. NCBI lineage: Eukaryota > Metazoa > Chordata > Mammalia > Dasyuromorphia > Dasyuridae > Sminthopsis > Sminthopsis crassicaudata. The sequence continues at coordinate 153,043,493 of NC_133618.1, forward strand.
TTTACTTTGATTGGAGTATTTTAAAAAAGATGGAGTTGTCTATCTCTAGCTGGATTGTCCTTGTTTGTAGGTTTTTTATTCCTATGAGATAAATATATCCTCTCGTATCATTTAACTGATTTATCAAAAAGTATTTGTCTAATGAAAACTAATCCTCTATTAGACATTGGAGAAAACTTGGTATATTGTGGTATATTTCTTCTATGACTTATCTTGTGTCTCATACATATACTGTACTATTAGTGATAGTTTCTTTCTTTACTAAATATTGTCCATTCAGGTCACATCTATTACATGAAAGAATCTCCTTAGGGAATAAATAAGATCTATCATATAGAGCACAATGGGGAAATGTGTAATGTTCTTGTCTAAAATGTAATGTTCTCTAGGAGCAGGTTTCTTGGAGGTTTTCTGGGAGAGCCTTAGTTTCAGTTCAGTGTAATCACAAGAGCAGCCAGATATTAAAAGTCCAAATCCTTTATTGTCTCTTCCAAAATCTTATCTCCTTCACTTGGGGCTCGGCTAGTTTTCTGGAGGCCTTCCAGATCTTGGTTTCAGTGTTCTCCATAGGACAGTCTGCCACCACTTCTCTGTCTTCTTTTGTGTAAAGGGCTAGAACTGAGCAATGCACTTGGATGATGAAGCACGTGAGACTAATTGCCAATTGGACGGTTCCCTATTAACTTGTTTAAGGTTGACCCTCCCCAGCTGTTCTGTGCTGACTTGATTGGTGAGACAAAGAGAGGGAAGTGACTTGTGTGGGAGGAGCAAGAGAAACTTGGGTGGTGGAACTCACGCTCACTTGCACTCGTGACCGGGCGTTGGAGGCGAAGGAAAAGATCTAGAATAAAGACGAATAAAGACGTTTAGTGATCCTGACTCTTGCTGATTTCTGGAAAGATAGAGTTCCAGCACTTTTGTTCTGCCCCACTGACATCTATGACTTGTGAATCTCCTGGAGTCAATCCTGGTTGAGGCTCCTAGCTTATGGATGCTCTCTTAAAGGTGTGAATCTTGTGGAACTGTAGTAAGTACTAAGTACATCTAGAGTACTGTTAAGCACCCTTCTAAACAACCATTGTCTCTATCAATTCCACTGACTGCTAAGAATTATAACAGAAATGTCCAATATCCATGGTGCTTATAATTTCCTTTCCATTTGGCTTCTAGTTGACTTTCTAAAAGTATGCAATCTTCTTTACTTGGATTTCCTTAAATGGTGCCCATTAGGGAAGTGTTGGTTTGGTCAAGTGATTAAAAATATTGTTTTGGGCTGTGAGAGTGGCAATGATACTAAGAATCATAAATATAGTTTTAAAAGGTTTTATTTGGGCTATATCATTGAAATTGCTTTTAATGCTTCCAAAATACTTAAGAATTATTTTAGTGGTGTCATAATGTCTAAATTGGATCCTGAATCTGAATTCTAAATTGGAGATTTCATCTCTAAGTGAGGAGATGTCCTAATGATGATAGCTACCAGTGATGGTTACTGTGTATTTGGCTTCTATAGCTATTTATAATTTTATTCCCAATTACTTTCTTTTTTTGACTGTTTACTTTCTTCCTAGGCTATGACAGATATTTAAGTACATCAAAGTCCATGTCATTTTAGTCTGTCATTTAATGAGGTTGTATATTTCATGTAGTTGGTCAATGTGACCTACTATGAGATTTCAGTTGTCACTAGAAATGTCCAGAAAATGTAATTACCTACTCTGTGTAGCATATGGTACCCACAACCAGAACTCGCTGGATACTGCATAAGTAATACCAGTCTAGGTTGGGGCAGTGATAATGATGAGCTGACATTTAAAACGAGGCATAGATTACCCTTAGAAGTGGTCTTCAAAGGGTAAGGAGAAAGTATACACCTTTACATATCTTAAAAGAGAACTGCTGGTGAAGACTGTGTTGCATGCAGATTTTAGTTTTGGATGAGTGCTATGAAAGGCATACAGTTATAGTAGCCAGATGTCATTTTCAATGGGTCTTATTCATGAACAATCCTGAGCTAGCATTTCTGTCAATATAGAAACTATGACTAGAACTTTCAGTTATAAATTAATGCTGTGGAAGCCAAATGATCATATTGGTTTGTTTTTCCTATTTCTTTATGAAATGGAATTTGTGAGAAAGTGTTCTAGATAAAGGATGTATTTATTTTAAGTATTTGGAACATACTTAAGGACATATTTGCTTATCTTAATATTGAAAAATGTTATGAAAAATAAACTTCAAAAACAAAATGGTGGCCTAATATAAAACATAACCAGTTATGTCAAGGCAACAACTTATTCTCACTTCAGGAAGATATTTTGAGTGGGTACTCATACATTATTGTGAGTAGTTTGGCACCCAGAGTCTGGTTATTTTTCCAAGTGGTACCAGAAGGCAGTAGTTCCCTTGTCTATAGCTGTGTCAAAGTGCATGAGACTTCAAGTTGCTTTTTGTAAGAACAAAGCATAGCAATGTGAAAATTCTTTATCCGACAATATGTCCTGATTATCGGTCAAGAAATCCTTCACTATCCTTATAGCCCTTGTAGTGTTCATACAGCAAAGCACCTTTACACATAGTCTTCCAGAAAATTACAAAAGAAAACTCAAAATTAGACACGAGTTTTTCATTCTATTATGAAGGAGAATCTTGAAATACAAATATATTTAGCATTGGGGCAGTATAACTGGCTTCTACTCTGAAATATTAATGATTCATAACAAGTTTTGATAGGTTACTGAATTCCCCTCAAGAGTTTTGGAGATTACAGCTATATGACAAGGATATATAAAAGATGGGTTTGGGCTGAAGAAGAAAAACATGTCATATTTCATACTTTCATACTTAGTACTTGTCATGTTTGCTGAGAATGGAATCCATATTCCATACACCATACCTCTGCTTTTTAAGTTAATTTGAAGTGGGAATTAAAATTCTGATTTCTTCTTCAGACTCAAGGAATAATGAGAATAAAACAGGGCAAATGTTAATGTTTTTATGATTGTCATAAATGATAAGATTAGAATATGAAATTCACTAACCTCTATTCTTATCTTTGTTGTGTTGATGTTGTCATCCCTTCAATGCAACCAACCAAACTAACTTGATTTTAATCAACATTGGCTCTTCAGGTCCAACATCTTGTGGAGTGACTGAAAGATGTGGGAGTGGGAGTGTTTCCTCAACTAGAGTTCCCTAATTGAACTAGTCTATTTGTTCCTTTTGGTCCCATCTCAAACTGAAGCCTGCAGAGCCTTGTCCATCAGCAGCAAGATTCCTGCCAAATACCTGAAGCTCTGGAGAAAAAATGTCAGACTTGGAGATCAAAGATTGAAGAAAGAAAATTGCAACTGCAAAGAGATCTCTGTAGCTTATTCAATCAGCTCACAGAAACTTTTCTTCTCTCAGGACTGAAGTGGGGAGAGAGAAAAACAGAATTGAAGGCAAACAGAGATAAGGAAAACCAGGCTTCTATTTTTTTTTTTTTTTTTGATATGTAACACAACTTCTTATGTGACTGGAATTCACACACATTTTTCACTTCAAAGCTGTATCTATTCTTATTTTTCTGAACCCTGATTTTTCAAGGAAATGGAAATCTTTCCCTAGGTTTCTTTATTGTTTTCTATGTCATATGAAAAGGGCCAAACAATGCTTTAAAAACTCTTCTCACTTTTCCAATATCACCTCTCTTTTTTAACTTGGAATGCTTATAGTCTCAAAAAGGCACAATAAAGGCACAAGGCATTCTATATAGCCAGTTTCAAATGTGGTAGTATTGCTTTCTATATGGTGCTATTGCCTTCAATGTAGTTTATGTTTTTATGTTAATTTAAAATCTCATTATGTGGTTATTGAGTGTCTTTCACTGTAGTTAGGAAAATATCAGAAATAAATGCCTTAAACTATCCCAAATAATTTATTCTTGTTCTGTTCTCAGTGTTGGGCAGTAGAATGGGCAGCATGGATGTAATTACTGACCAGTTAAAAAAATAAAAGAATAATTTAGTTTATTAATAAGCCTGATATATCTTCAAATATACTGGGGACCATTATGAGCATCAGAATAGAATATATAAAAAACTTGAATCCAATGAAATAAATACACAATTTACTAAAGGAAGAAAAAGAATCTATGAAATAACAGTACATAAAGTATAAGGGAAATTATAGAATCAATAGCTAACTTACAAATCTGAAATAAGTTCAACTGTGCAGTTCATGGACTTATTAGAACTATAAAGTCAATGAACATAAAATTCTATTAAAATTATTCTATTGCAATGAAAATGAAATCCTATGCAAAAATTCATATATATGGAATTTTGCCTAGGAATATATATATAGACTTCCTGCCAAGATGGCGGCATGGAGGCAGACAGTTGCTTGAGCTCCGTGTTTTCTCTCAGGACTTACTTCATGACAAGCCTGAGTTAATGCTTGACCAGAAAAGAAACCCACAAATAACCACCAAGAGAAGACATCCTTGAAATTCGCCAGAGAAGGTCTGTGTTTGCTTGGGGGAGGGTGGAAGAGACTGGGCACAGATTGAGGGCAGGCAAGCCAGAGTGAGACAGACAGCTTACACAGTTCAGACCTGAGTGGGGAGGGGTACGTTCTCTGCCGTTTCTGCAAAAAGACTTTTACCCCAGTGTGGATATTCCATCTTAGCAGCAAGCCAGGAGCAGCAGAGAGGGTAAACACCGGAGGTGAAGATTAAAACCCGGGAAAGCTAGCATCTCTCGGAACCCGGCCACCCCCAACCCCCACCTGGAGTGATTCTGAGTTCTCAGAGCCTCAAAGTGCAGACTCAGAACTATAATTCTGCCATAAAAATATATAAAGAACATATGTATAATTTGTCCTAGAAACTGGAGGTGGAAAGGAAATTATATCATAAAAAAGTGTAAAGTGGTGGTACTACATCTCATGAAGAGGCAAAGGTAACCTATTATATCTGAGAGAAAGAAAGGAGGGAGATGAACATAGTGTGTATCAATGACATATTCGACTTATGGTGAAGCTTCTCCCTCTTCATTGAAAAGTGAGAGGGAAGGAGTAGGCTAAGGGGAAGGCAATACAGAAATTGTGAGGAAAAGGGGTAAAATAAGGGGAGGAACTTTAAGGTGAGGGAGGGATTCTAAAAAGGGAGGACTGTGAAAAGCAAGTGGTGTTCACAAGTTCAATACTGGGTAGGGGGGTAAGAGGGAAGTAAAGGGGAAAAGCATAAGCAGGGGTTAATAGGATGGCAAGCAATATAGAATTAGTCATTATAACCACAAATGTGAATGGGGCAAACTGCCTCATAAAGAGGAAGCAGTTAGAAGACTGGATTAAAAGTCAGAATTCTACTATATGCTGTTTACAGGAAACACACCTGAAAAAGGGTGATACATTCAAACTAAAAGTAAAAGGATGGAGCAGAATCTACTATGTTTCAGGCAAAGTCAAAAAAGCAGGAGTAGCCATCCTCATCTCAGATCAAGCAAAAACAAAAATCGATCTAATTAAAAAAGATAAGGAAGGGAATTATATCCTGTTAAAGGGTAGCATCAATAATGAAGCAGTATCAATATTAAACATATATGCACCAAGTGGTGCAGCATCTAAATTCTTGAAAGAGAAATTAAGAGAGCTGCAAGAGGAAATAGATAGCAAAACTATAATAGTGGGAGATCTCAACCTTGCACTCTCAGAATTAGATAAATCAAACCACAAAATAAATAAGAAAGAAGTCAAAAAGGTAAATAGAATACTAGAAAAGTTTGATATGATAGATCTTTGGCAAAAGCTAAATGGAGACGGAAAGGAGTATACATTCTTCTCAGCAGTTCATGGAACCTATACAAAAATTGATCATATACTAGGGCATAAAAACCTCAAAATCAAATGCGGAAAGGCAGAAATAGTAAATGCATCCTTTTCAGACCACAATGCAATCAAAATTACATTTAATAAAAAGCCAGGGGAAAATAGACCAAAAAATAATTGGAAACTAAATAATCTTATAATAAAGAATGATTGGGTAAAACAGCAAATCATAGACATAATTAATAACTTCACCCAAGAAAATGACAATAATGAGACATCATACCAAAATATGTAGGATACAGCCAAAGCAGTAATAAGGGGAAGTTTTATATCTCTACAGGCCTACTTGCATAAAATAGAGAAAGAGAGGACCAACAAATTGGTCTTACAACTCAAATTACTAGAAAAGGAACAAATTAAAAGCCCCCAGACAAACACAAAACTTGAAATTCAAAAAATAAAAGGTGAGATTAATAAAATTGAAAGTAAAAAAAAATACTATTGAATTAACTCACCACTAATGAAGAGGAAATTAGAACAATAGTTAGGAGCTATTTTGCTCAACTTTATACCAATCAATTCGATAACTTAAATGAAATGGAAGAATACCTTCAAAAATATAGCTTGCCCAGATTGACAGAGGAAGAAGTAAGTAGTTTAAATAGTCCCATCTCAGAAGAAGAAATAGAACAAGCTATTAACCAACTTCCTAAGAAAAAATCCCCAGGATCAGATGGATTTACATGTGAATTCTACCAAACATTTAAAGAACAACTAATTCCAATGCTATATAAACTATTTGAAAAAATAGGGATTGAAGGAGTCCTACCAAATTCCTTTTATGACACAGACATGGTACTGATACCTAAACCAGGTAGATCGAAAACTGAGAAAGAAAACTATAGACCAATTTCTACCTGTAAATCCATTTTAAGTTATCGAATTGATTGGCATAAAGTTGAGCAAAGTAGATCCTAACTATTGTTCTAATTTCCTCTTCATTAGTGTTGAGTTCTCCCTTTTCATTTTCAAGACTAACAATTTGCTTTTTCTCTTTCCTTTTTTTTAATCAGGTTTACTAAGGATTTATCTATTTTGTTGGTTTTTCATAGAACCAACTCTTAGTTTTAGTAATTAATTTAATAGTTTTTTTTACTTTCAATTTTATTAATCTCACCTTTTATTTTTTGAATTTCAAGTTTTGTGTTTGTCTGGGGGTTTTTAATTTGTTTCTTTTCTAGTAATTTTAGTTCTAAGCCCAATTCATTGGCCCTCTCTTTTTCTATTTTATGCAAGTAGGCCTGTAGAGATATAAAACTTCCCCTTATTACTGCTTTGGCTGTATCCCACACATTTTGGTATGATGTCTCATTATTGTCATTTTCTTGGGTGAAGTTATTAATTATGTCTATGATTTGCTGTTTTACACAATCATTCTTTAGTATAAGATTATTTAGTTTCCAATTATTTTTTGGTCTGTTTTCCCCTGGCTTTTTATTAAATGTAATTTTGATTGCATTGTGGTCTGAAAAGGATGCATTTACTATTTCTGCCTTTCCGCATTTGATTTTGAGGTTTTTATGCCCTAGTATATGATCAATTTTTGTATAGGTTCCATGAACTGCTGAGAAGAAAGTATACTCCTTTCTGTCTCCATTTAGCTTTCGCCAAAGATCTATCATATCAAACTTTTCTAGTATTCTATTTACCTCTTTGACTTCTTTCTTATTTATTTTGTGGTTTGATTTATCTAATTCTGAGAGTGCAAGTTTGAGATCTCCCACTATTATAGTTTTGCTGTCTATTTCTTCTTGCACTAGCTCCACCTTTAAACAGTTCTCTGCTCAAATGGAAATTAAACACATTACTGGCATACCTTATAACCCCCAGGGTCAAGGAATTGTTGAAAGAGCTCATCAAACTTTAAAAAATATGATCTTAAAATTACAATCAGGGGGAGAAGTGTTATATCCTAAAGCAGGTAATTTTAAAACCCTTTCAAATCATGCAATGTTTGTGTTGAATTTTCTTACTTATGATATTGAGGGCAAATCTGCCACTGACCACCTCTGGCATTCATCTACAGCCAATACTTGTGCACAGGCTATGTGGAGAGACCCTTTGTCCAACAGATGGCAGGGTCCCAACCCAGTCTTTATCTGTGGCAAAGGACATGCCTGCATTAATGATTCACAGGCACAAAATGCCAGATGGCTCCCAGAGTGTCTGATAAAACTTCATAACCCACCCAGGGATCCCCCTGAGAAGATTTCTAACTGTGCTTTCTTTCAGAAAACAACATGAAGTCACCAGCCATTGAGTTCCTCCTCTGCCTGATCATTGCTCAACATGTTGTCCATGGCTCTCCTTCGTATCAGGTTTTCAACTACACCTGGTTGGTAATAAATCGGGCAGGTGATACTATTTGGAGCACCTCAAAAATCACACACGAGACCTGGTGCCCACACTCTATCCAGACCTTTGTCAATTAGCTCTGGGAGCTCCGGGGAATTGGGACCTGGAAGACTATTATAATCAACAACAGGTCCCCAACAGGGACCCCTGGTCTCTGTTTGTGGGCATTGGCCAGGTAGCTGGAGGTTGTGGTTCCCATGATAGAAGAAGTAAGCTGAGGACTATTCCCTTTTATGTTTGCCCCGGCCCCCATAGAGATCCCTCTCTGAACTCCAAATGGGGGAAAAAAAACACGATTATTTCTGTCATTCTTGGGGCTGTGAAACCACAGGAGATACTTACTGGAACCCTTCCTCCTCCTGGGATTATATTAAAGTTACTGCCAATTATACACATCACGATGCTAATACCCCAGGCTGGGCCACCAAACCAGAATGCTCAAGATGGTGCCACCCATTACGCATCCAATTTACAGACCTAGGTAAAAAATATAACTCCTGGACCCGAGGTATTTCATGGGGTCTGAGTCTTTACAAATGCAATTATGATGATGGCCTACTCTTTACCATAAAACTTCTAAAAAACACCCCTGACCAGCCTACAGGAGTGGCCATAGGTCCTAACCCCGAGCTCCACTTGGACCCTGATCAAAACCAGGATAATAAACCCGGTCACCAGCCCTTTCCTCCCACACCCTGTCACAGTGGAGCCTTTCGTCCAACCCTCCCTAAGGGACCCCCCCTCCTCTGCCACACTCATTCTTTCCCTGGTTAATGCCTCTGTTCAAGCCATTCGCAAGCTTAATACTACCCCCGTGGAAGATTGCTGGCTTTGTTACTCTTCATCCCCTCCTTTCTATGAAGGCATTGCCCATTTTGGAAATCTTACATTTACTAACAATCCATCCCTTTTACACTGGGGAATTGAGAATAAGCAGGGTCTCACCCTTAGTAAAATCTCTGGCCTGGGGCTGTGTCTTTTGGGACCCAATATGCTGCCTCCCTTCCAGCTAGAAGGGGTATGTAACCAGATTGTCACAATTACTACATCTCCCACATATGTGGCTGTCCTTAACAACTCATACCTCACTTGCTCCTCGGGACTGACCACCTTTGTGGTTACAACCTCCTTCATTCATAACAAAGACTATTGTGTGGTAGTCTCTCTATTCCCCCACCTGACAATTCATTACCCAGATGACTTCCTAAGATTCTGGGAACAAGGGACCGACCCACGGGTCCGGCAGAAAAGAGAACCTTTGACGGCTTTCACCCTGGTTGTCCTTATAGGCCTGGGGTCAGTAGGCGCAGGAATAGGAATTGCCTCCTTAGTTACTTCCAACATGCAGTATGCCCAGCTCAGTGCAGCTATTGACAAAGATCTTCAGGAACTGCAGTCAGGCCTCAGGCACCTTAAAGACTCTGTCACCTCCCTGGCTGAAGTGGTCCTGCAGAATAGGAGAGGCTTAGACCTCCTCTTTTTGCAACAAGGTGGCCTTTGTGCTGCATTAAAAGAGGAATGTTGCTTCTATACTGATAAGCTTGGCCTAGTAGAAGATAGCCTAAAAAGGGTCAAAGAAAGCCTAGAAAAAAGAAAGAGAGAAAGAGAACAGAACGAATCCTGGTATCAAAATTGGTTCTCTACATCCCCTTGGCTTACCACCCTAATCCCCAGTCTTTTAGGGCCCCTTGTAGGTGTTTTGCTGCTTCTCTCCTTCGGCCCTTGGGCCTTCAACAAGCTAACTACTTTCATCAAGTCACAGGTCCATTCTGCCCTATGAAAAACCGGTCGCAGTTCTTTATCACCAGCTTAGCGCTAATGGATCCTTTGATGACTCCCCTTCTACCATCGCCCACGATAGCCTTTGATTCTCCACCCTCGCCACAGAAATCGAGTCCCCGTGGTACTTAAGGGTGTGGCGATACCTCTGAGGAATGCGGCCTTAATTGCAATAATGTGGGCTATTGTGAAAGAGCCAATGATGGGAGTATTGTGGTCCCATGATCTGGAAGTATACCTCTTATGGCTGCAAGGGCACCCAATGACGGGATTATTGTGGGTCTGCTCCCAGAGGGGGTGGGGGCAACCCACATAGCCTAAGACAGGGGCCTTGCCCTCTCTGACCCTAAGGGCCTGGTTATCTGGGTACCAGACATGGAGGCAGGCCACATAGCCTAAGACAGGCCTTTCATCAGCCCTTTCTTACTATCACCACCTTTTGTTTCTAAAGAGAAAAGGGGGAGATGTTGGGAGCCAATGGCTTTGGCCCAGGTGTCTCTCCCCCCCTAAGTGGGCATTACCCTCAGACAAATTGTTCTGAGAATCGGCCGACCACAGGTGGGTATTACCCTCAGACAAATAGTTTCGAGAATCAGCCAACCATAGAATATTCCAACATTGTATATCCTAACTGCAAACTGTTCCTGTTCATTGAACCAGCCATCCCCATGTTCCTTTCCCAGGCCCAACCCTACTTCTCCATCACTCCTGCTCCTTTCCCAGGCCCAACCCTACTTCTCTTTCTCATGCTTTTTGCTATATAAGCTGTACCCCAAGAACAATAAACTGAGACCTTGACAATAATCTGCTTGATCTCGCTCTTCTTTCTCGCCCGTTTCTCTTTCAGGCTGGGTTCCCCTCGACCCTCCAAAAAACTGAGTCCAGGTGGACGGGACATAACAGAAGTTACATGACATGGATCTCCACTTCTCATTACATAGCCAGTCCCTGTTCCCTAAGGAGCTTATATTTTTTTAGGATTAAATAGCCTCCACTCTTGATTATTGATTTTGATTATTCACCACTTTTCAAAATATTTTAAAATGAATAAAATAAATATAGAACTACTAAGGAAAACAATATTGAAATAACTCTTAACTTATATTTATATATAATCCTAGATGCCAATTCAATAACTTCTGGTGTAAAGAGGAAGATAAGTCATTGATAAAGCCACTTTTAGCTCTAAAATTCCATGATCCCCAGTGTTACTAAAAATGAACTAAGAAAGAACAATCTAAGCTTTGTTTAGAAGTTAGGGAGAGTGTTTCCATCCTGACAAATGGCTGCAGTCAATTTAACATATATCAGGTTCCCTGACAAAAGAGTTTAAATCTCCCTGGCATCCAGCCTTGCAGGTGAGCTAGGTAGTCACTGAACTCATTTTCCTAATTAACTTTGTATTTTTAAAATATTTTTATTTATATATGATTTTTCATCAATTAGAATTTAAGTTTCTCAAAGACAGGGAATATTTTTTTTTCTTTGTATCTAGTGCTTAGTAAAGTTTCTGAAGTATTTAATAAATAAGTGTTCATTGATTAATTACTTGGTAAAGAATAAAAGAAAAAAAAAAGAAAACTTTTTTTAATGGGTTACTGATTAACTAGACTAACAAATTAAGTGGCTGAGTTAAACTGTGCTTTACTTTCAAAACCAAATGGTCATATCTCTGAAACAAATGCTAGATGGGACTGAGAAACAGTAGTAAAAGGATGGTTTGACACTATTGAAAATCTTTTTCCAAGTGAGCTATAAATAGGAGAATGAGGTGCATAAGTGGGAAGATTTACTTTAGCCTCTTTTCATTGTCAAAGAAACATCTTTTCTCATGCCCCACCTCTTCCAAGTTTTTTGTCCTCATTCCTTGCCTTGATTACTGCAAAAGATTTTGTATCTAGAAGCAAATCCGTAATCCTCTGTCCTCTGTTCCTGAATTTACATACCTTGCCTTGTTTCTGAAAGAATACATTTTTATTTTCTGCTTTAAAATAATGCTTTTGGAAGACTGAAAATGCTGTTGTTGTGCTCACTAGGATATCCTTTCTCTACCACAGACATTCCTATTTACTTTCTTCTCAGAACCTGTCTTTTTGATGATTTTTAATGCCAACATGTTATGGAATTAATCTTATTAAATCAAGTGGTTGCACTATGAACATGCAGCTTAGATCAATAGAAAAACAATTAGATAAGAGGGATAGACTTGAATTTTAGTTCTACCTCTGTCACTCACAAACTGTGATCTTTGTTAGGTCCTGTTATCTTCCTAGACCTTCATTTGTCAAATGAAAAGCTCAGACTGAATTTTAAGGCTCTTTCTAAGTCCATGATTCTATCAAATTTCCATCAAGCAGCTACTATGTTCAAGATTCTTTGGAAAAATAAAGAAAAACAATCAGTAAATCTAGGTTACTAGATGCAAAAACCAGATCTATACTCAGGAAAAGTTAAGTATAATCTGGTTTGAGACCAGATTAAGGTGATTTATGGGAGATGGATAGGGTTTAGATTTTTGGATAAGATGATGTGTGTGTGTGTGTGTGTGTGTGTGTGTGTGTGTGTGTGTGTATTTCTTTTTTTTAATTAATTTTATAATTATATATTTTTGACAGTATATATGCATGAGTTATTTTTTTTAACAACATTATCCCTTGTATTCATTTTTTCCAAATTTTCCCCTCCCTCCCTCTACTCCCTCCCCTATATGACAGGCAATCTCATACATATTAAATGTGTTACACTATAACCTAGATACAATATATGTGTGTAAATCCAATTTTCTTGTTGCAAGGTAAGAATTGGATTCTGACGGTATAAGTAACCTGGGTAGAAAGACAGTAGTGCAAACAGTTTATATTCAATTCCCAGTGTTCCTTCTCTGGGTGTAAGCTGTTTCTGTGCATCATTGATTAACTGGAGCTGAATTAAATCTTCTCTATGTTAAAGATATCAACTTCAATCAGAATACATCTTCATACAGTATCGTTGTTGAAGTTTATAATGATCTCCTGGTTCGGCTCACTTCACTCAGCATCAGTTCATGTAAGTCTCTCCAAGCCTCTCTGTATTCCTCCTGTTGGTCATTTCTTACAGAGCAATAATATTCCATAACCTTCATATACCACAATTTACCCAATCATTCTCCAATTAATGGGCATCCATTCAACTTCCACTTTCTAGCCACTACAAAAAGGGCTGCCACAAACATTTTGGCACATACAGGTCCCTTTCCCTTCTTTAGTATTTCCTTGGGATATAAGCCCAGTAGTAGCACTGCTGGGTCAAAGGGTATGCACATTTTGATAACTTTTTTGGCATAATTCCAGATTGCTCTCCAGAATGGTTGGATTCTTTCACAACTCCACCAACAATGCATCAGTGTCCCAGTTTTCCCACATCCCCTCCAACATTCATCATTATTTTTTCCTGTCATCTTAGCCAATCTGACAAGTGTGTAGTGATACCTCAGAGTTGTCTTAATTTGCATTTCTCTGATCAGTAGTGATTTGGAACACTCTTTCATATGAGTGTATATAGTTTCAATTTCATCATCTGAAAATTGTCTGTTCATATCTTTTGACCATTTATCAATTGGAGAATGGCTTCATTTCTTATAAATTAAAGTCAATTCTCTGTATATTTTGGAGATGAGGCCTTTATCAGAACCTTTAACTGTAAAAAATGTTTTCCCAATTTGTTACTTCCCCTCTAATCTTGTTTGCATTAGTTTTGTTTGTACAGAAACTTTTTAATTTGGTGTAACCAAAATTTTCTATTTTGTGATCAATAATGTTCTCCCTTGGACACAAACTCCTTCCTCCTCCACAAGTCTGAGAGGTAAACCATCCCATGTTCTTCCAATTTATTTATGATTTCATTCTTTATGCCTAAATCTTGGACCCATTTTGATCTTATCTTAGTATGTGGTGTTAAATGTGGGTCCATGCCTAGTTTCTGCCATACTAATTTCCAGTTTTCCCAGCAGTTTTTGTCAAATAATGAATTCTTATCCCAAATGTTGGTATCTTTGGGTTTGTCAAACACTAGATTGCTATAGTTGTAACCTATTTTGTCCTGTGTACTTAATCTGTTCCACTGATTGACTAGTCTTTTTCTTAGCCAATACTAAATGGTTTTGGTGTCTGCTGCTTTATAATATAGCTTTAGATCAGGTACAGCTAGACCACCTTCATTTTTTTTTCATTAATTCCCTTGAAATTCTGAACCTTTTATTCCTCCATATGAATTTTGTTGTTATTTTTTCTAGATCATTAAAATAGTTTATTGGAAATCTGACTGGTATAGCACTAAATAAATAGATTAGTTTGGAGAATATTGTCATCTTTATTATATTTGCTCGGCCTATCCAAGAGCAATTAATGTCTTTCTTGTTATTTAAATCTGACTTTATTTTTGTGGCAAAAGTTTTGTAATTTTGCTCATATAATTCCTGACTATTCTTTGGTAGATGGATTCCCAAATATTTTATACTCTCAACATTTGTTTGGAATGGAATTTCTCTTTGTATTTCTTGCTGTTGCATTTTGTTGGTGATGAATAAAAATGTTGAGGATTTATGTGGATTTATTTTGTGTCCAGCAACTTTGCTAAAGTTGTGAATTATTTCTAATAACTTTTTATTAGAATCTCTGGCATTCTCTAAGTATACCATCCTATCATCTGCAAAGAGTGATAGTTTGATTTCCTCATTACCTACTCTTATTTCTTTAATCTCTTTCTTGACTCTTATTGCCAAGGCTAGCATTTCTAATACAATATTGAATAGTAATGGTGATAGTGGGCAACCTTGTTTCACTTCTGATCTTACTGGGAAAGGTTCCAGTTTATCTCCATTACATCTTATGCTTACTGATGGTCTTAAATATATGCTCCTGACTATTTTAAGGAATAGTCCATTTATTCCTATACTCTTAAGTGTTTTTAGTAGAAATGCATGTTGTATTTTATCAAATGCTTTTTCTGCATCTATTGAGATGATCATATATATTTTTTTAATTTCATTATTAATATGGTCAATTATATTGATAGTTTTCCTAATATTGAACCAACCCTGCATTCCTGGTATAAATCCTACTTGATCATAGTGTGTTATCCTAGGGATGATTTTCTGAAGTCTTTATGTTAATATCTTATTTAGATTTTTGCATCAATATTCATTAAGGAGATTGGTTTATAATTTTCTTTCTCAGGCTTCGAGAGACTTACATCCACTGATGCTGAGTGAAAAGAGCAGAACTAGGGGATCGTTATACACTTCAACAATGATAATGTATGAGGATGTATTCTGATGGAAGTGGATATCTTCATCATAGAGAAGAGCTAATCCAATTCCAATTGATCAATGATGGACAGAATCAGCTACATCTAGAAAAGGAACACTATAAACTGTGAGCATTATTTTGTTTTGTTTTGTTTTGTTTTTCTTCCCAGATTATTTTTACCTTCCGAATACAATCCTTCCTTTACAACAACAACAACAACAAAATTCAGTTCTGCACATATATATTGTACCTAGGATATATTATAAGATATTTAATATGTATGGGAATACCTGCCATCTAGAGGAGGGGGTGGAGGGAAGGAGGGGAAAAACTCGGAACAGAAGGGAATACAAGGGATAATGTTGTAAAAAATAAATTTTACCTATGCATATGTACTGTCAAAGAAAATGTTATAATTATAAAAATTAATAAAAAAATTTAAAAATAATAATAATTTTATTTCTCAGTTTTCAACCTACCTGCTTTAAGTATCAGTACCATGTCTATGTCATAAACAGAGTTTGGTATGACTCCTTCATTTCCTATTTTTAAAAATAGTTTATATAACCTTGGGGCTAATTGTTCTTTAAATGTTTGGTAGAATTCACATGTAAATCCATCTGGTCCTGGGGATTTTTTCCTGGGGCGTTGATTAATAGCTTGTTCTATTTCTTTTTCTGAAATGGGATTATTTAAGCTGTTTACCTCCTCCTCTGTTAAACTAGGAGGCCTATATTTTTGGAGGTAGTCATCCATTTTACTTAAGTTATCAAATTTATTGGCACAAAGTTGGGCAAAGTAACTCCTTATTTCTCTAATTTCCTCTTCATTGGTGGAAAGATCCCCCTTTTCATTTTTAAAACTAACAATTTGATTTTCCTCTTTTCCTTTTTCTGATCAGATTTACCAAAGGCTTATCTATTTTATTGGCTTTTTAATAAAACCAACTCTTAGTTTTATTTATTAATTCAATAGTTTTTTTTTTTTTTTTTAATTTCAATATTATTGATTTCTCCTTTTAATTTTAGAATTTCAAGTTTAGTTTTTGGTTGGGGTTTTTTAATTTGGTCTTTTTCTAGCTTTTTAAGTTGCAAGCCCAATTCATTGATCTTCTCTTTCTCTAGTTTATTCAAGTAAGCCTCTAAAGATATAAAATTTCCCCTTATTCCCACTTTAGCTGTATCCCACAGATTTTGGTATGATGTCTCATCATTATCATCATCGTGGGTGAAATTAATAATTGTTACTATAATTTGCTGTTTCACCCAGTCATTCTTTAAGATGAGATTATTTAGTTTCCAATTACTTTTTTGTCTATTTACCCATAACTTCTTGTTGAATGTAGTTTTTATTGCATTGTGATCTGAGAGGAAGGCATTTACTATTTCTGCCTTCCTGCATTTAATTTTGAGATCTTTAAGACCCAATATATAATCAATTTTTGTATAGGTTCCATGAACTGCTGAAAAGAAAGTATACTCCTTTCTATTATCATTCAGTTTTCTCCAAAGATCTATCATACCTAATTTTTCTAATATTCTATTTACCCCTTTAACTTCTTGTTTTGTGGTTTGATTTATCTATTTCTGAGAGTGCGAGGTTGAGATCTCCCACTATTATAGTTTTGCTGTCTATTTCTTCTTGCAACTCTCTTAACTTTTCCTTTAGGAAGTTAGATGCTATACCACTTGGCACATATATGTTTAGTATTGATATGGCTTCATTTCTATGCTACCTTTTAGCAGGATATAGTTTCCTTCTTTATCTCTTTTAATTAGATCAATTTCTGCTTTTGCTTGATCTGAGATAAGGATAGCTACCCCTGCTTTTGTGGCTTTACTTGAAGCATAATAGATTCTGATCCAACCCTTTACCTTTACTCTGTTTGTATCTCCCTGCTTTAAATGTGTTTCCTGTAAACAACATATTGTAGAGTTCTGACATTTGATCTAGTCTGCTATCCATCTCTGTTTAATGGCAGAGTTCATTCCATTCACATTTACAGTTAAAATTACTAATTCTGTATTTCCTGCCATCATATTATCCCCTGATTATTCTTTTTTCCCCTTTGTCCCCCCGAACCCCTTCCCCAGCATTGAATTTATGGACCCCACTTGTGATGCAAAGCCCTCCCTTTTTAGTATCCCTCCCCCATCCTTTTAACTCCCTTCCCGTTTCTTGTACCCTTCCCTTATTCCTCTTTTCCTTTTCCCTTTTCCCCTCCCCCCTTATAATGAGGTGAGAGAGAATTCTCTGAAAAACAAATATGTCAATTGTTTACTCTTTGAGCCTATTGTGATGAGAGTAAGATTTCACACAATGTTTCTCTCCCTCTCTAAATTCCCTCAGATATGGTAAATTTTCTATGCCTCTTCCTGGGATGTAGTTTCCCTCTTTTTATCTATCCTTTCCCTTTTTCCTGATACTATCCCATTTCTTTCCTTTACTACTTCCCTTTTTTTTATGTTATATCAGTAAAATCAAATTATCCATGTGGACTTTCTCTGTATCCACAATAGAGATACAGTTCTCAAGAGTTCTTTTTACCTTTTTCTGCTTCTCTTGAGTCTTGTGGATGTAGATCAAATTTTTTGTTTAAGTCTGGTTTTTTTCTTAGAAACAAATGAAATTCCTCTGTTTCATTAAATGTCCATCTTCTTCCATGGAAGAAAATGCTAAACTTAGCCAGGTAGTTTATTCTTGGTTGCAATCGTAGTTCTTTTGCCTTTCAGAACCTTTGATCCTTTAATGTGGAGGCAGCCATATCTTGAGAGACCCTTATTGTGGCACCTTGATATTTAAATTGTTTTTTCCTAGCTGCTTGCAATATTTTTTCCTTTGTTTGGTAGTTTTGCAGCTTAGCCACAATGTTCTGTGGAGTTCTTTTTTTAGGGTCTTTTTCAGAATGTGTTCGATGAATTCTTCCAATGACTATTTCCCCCTCTGTTTCTATTATCTCTGGACAGTTTTCTTTGATGATTTCTTATAAAATAGAATCTAGGCTCTAGGCTCTTTTTTTCATCATAATTTTCAGGAAGTCCAATGATCCTCAGATTATGTCTCCTAGATCTATTTTCCAAGTCTATAGATTTTCCCAGTAAATATTTGGTGTTATTCTCCAGCTTTTCATTTATTTGTTTTTTGTTTTGTTTTACTGATTCTTGGTTTCTCAATGAATCATTCATTTCTATTTGTTCAATCCTGATTTTTAATGAGTTATTTTCTTCATTCACATTTTTTAGTTCCTTTTGTATATGCCCAATTGAGTTTTTAAATGAATTATTTTGCTCTGTTGAATTTTTTTCCATTTCATGAATTTTTTTTTTCCAGATCACAAATCCTACTTTCTTGGGAATTTTTTATCTTTTCCAATTCAGAAATCCTACTTTCCTGTGATTTTTTAACCTTTTCTAATTCACAAATTTTGTTTCCCTGCACCTCCTGTGAATTCTTTATTTTTTCCAACTCAGATTTCAGAACGTTGTTATTCTCTATCATAGCTTCTCTTTCCTTTCCCCATTTTTCTTCACACTCTCTTAACTTTTTAATAGTCTCTTCTAGGAGAGAATGTGATATGGGGCAGTTATCATTCCCCTTTAGGGTGTTATCTGGAGACTGTCTGCTGTTAGCCCTCTCGGGGTTGGATACCCTCTCTTTCTCTGTATAGAAGGTGTCAATCATTCTCTTCAATTTCTTACTCATTGTTAAAACTCTGTGGGGGTCTGCCCTTGGCTAGGAAATTTACCAGCTTCCTCCCAGACCGGATGGATACATCAGTCCTGTGACTGGGCTAAGAGAGAGCTCTTGGAGAGAGTTCCCCTTCCCTCCCCCCCACCCCAAATGACTCGGAAATGGTTAGCATGGCTGCTTTGTGAGGAGTGTCCAGTGAGGAACCCCTGTTGTGTGGCCTAGCGATTGCCCTGAGGTTTGAGGCTGAACAGTGAAAGCGTCACAAACCCCAGCCAAAGCCTCCCATGGGGCCATGGATATTAGTAGCTGACACAACAAGCTTCTGCACTCAAACCTGAAGTCTCTGACTGGGAAGCACAGTCCCTGGTGCTGGGGTTCTGCAGCTGTGGGAGTCCCACTGCTGCTGGAGTTTCTCTACTACGAGAATTCCACTGCCTCAGGCTGAGCCCCACACTATGTGGATTAGAGACTGCCCGGGGCTGTGAGATCCTCTGTTCAGGTTCTTAACTACCCCAAAGAAAAGCTCTGAACAGCAACAGGCAGCTGCACAGCTGTGTCGAGATCAGTGTTAGATCACTTCTGGTTTGGGGTGATTATATTTTTTGGCTTTTTGTTTTAAAGTGGCTTTGATTTCTCTTCTGATCTGCTGTTTTATAAGCAGAGTAGAGCTTTGAGCCAATGCCAGATTCCTCTATCTCAGTGGCTTCTCTGATCCCAGAGTTCTTCCCAGCCCGTTTGGCACAATGTGCTAGCCCCTAGTCCAACCCTATCTGTGCCGGTCTTTTTTTTTTTTCCTTCCCCTTGGAACTGACTTTTTCTGTTGAAATTCCAGATTCTCTTCGGCTGGTAAATTGTGCTTCTAATTCTTGTGGTTTTTATCAGTCCAGCATTATTTTTGAGGCTGATTTAATTAGTTGGTATTGAGGGAAGAAGGGAGCTTAGAAATTTGCATATATCTTCTCTGCCATCTTTGTTCCGCCCCCCTGTGTGTGTGTGTGTGTATTTCAAGTTTTTTGAGAAAAAGAAGCAGGATAAGCAGCAGAAACAAAAACAGAAGCAGCAGAAGAAGCAGAAGGAGAAACAGAAGAAGCAAAAGGAGGCAAAGGGAGAAGAAAGAGAAGCAAAAGAAGTAGAAGAAACAGAAGCAGAAAAAAGAGGAGAAAGAAGAGGAGGAAGAAAAGAAAGAGAAGAAAGGAGAAGGAGAAGGAGGAGGAAAAGGAGAAAGAGTAGGAGGATTGGGAATACACTTTACTGATAGATTAAGTTGAGACCCCAAAGAAAGAGCAAAATATAATCGTTCTGCTGAAAGAGGAAAGTCATTGAAAGTATCACAGAAATGCTATCTTTGAAGAAAAAATTATCGTTTTTGAGGTTATGGTTTAAAATTGTGGAGGAAAATCAGAGAGGCTGAAGCATTAGAAGAAAATAGGGAGCCCTCAATTGATAAATGATCAACAGATATGATCTATACCTAAAGGGCTTAAATTTGTGCAAATCCTTTGACCTAACAACATCACTGATAGGCATGAGTACCAAAAAAGATATGGAGGAAAAAAACAACAAAAAAGAAACAAAAAAAAGGAAAATGACATACATACAGAAATATTCATAGCAGCTCTCTTCTCAAGGCAAAAAAGCTGGAAATCGAGGGGATGTCCATCAATTGGGAAATAGCTCAATATTCTTAATTGTAGGAATCTTAATAGTATGTGTTTGTGATGGAATATTATCATTCACAATGAACAAGATACTCTCAGGAAATTAAAAAATCTGGAAAGTTCTCCATGAACAAAGTGAAATATACTGTATATAAAGTAATAACAATGTTCTGGGATTACTAGCTACAAATGCCTTTGCTATTCTCCATAGCATAATCATTCATGACTACTCTGAAAAATTTTTGATGAAAAATCCTATACAGATTGAAACATTCTCTCTTTATCTCCCTCTTTCTTTTTAATTTAATTTTTCATGAAGGTTTTTATTTTCATTAGGATGAAAGATCTATATTTCCTTTCACAACTTGACTTTTATAAAAACATTTTGCATAACTTCACTTTTTAAAATTGTAGGTGGAGATAAGAAAACCTGCAACTCAAAAATCTTAAAAACAAATGTAAAAAATTGTTTTGAATGTAACTGGGGTAAAAATATCAAATAAATAAGTAAATTTAAAGGAAACAGGGAGTTCTGTCTAATGAAGTAGTGATTATTTTTGGCTTTTTGCAAAGAAGTACAAGTTAATATTTTTCCATTTAAAAATGATGACTCTGTGAACCATAGTTCACAGATGCCAATCCTGTTCTGTTCTTCTCATAGGGGGCCTGCAGCTATATTGTGCTATACCTCTACATTTCACAGTGCTATGCTTCAATCTAATAAAGGTAGTATCTGGAATGTAGATTTCACCTTTCCAGCTGTGTTAACATATAGTTCTGTGGTGTGACATGCTGAGCTCTATTCCACATGTCATGGTCATTTGATTGCTTTTCCTCTGCTCTGCTCTCACCAGAGATTTAAAAAAAAAAAAAAAAAAAAAAAAAAAGGAAGAGCTGTTTTATTGTTTGAAAGATTTCCCTTTCTAGTATGGGCCTCTTATTAAGTACCTGTGCAATGTTGGGCTAAGTCATTTATTTCTCTGAGTTTGTTTCACCATTGTACTCTTCCTCTTTCTCCCCTTTTACTCTCTCTTCTTTCTTCTCTTTCATTTCCTTCATTCCTTTTACCTTTTCTCTTGATTTGTTTCTTACTTTTATTCTTCCCTTATTCCTCTTTGACCTTTTCTTCTTTCCTTCCCTCTCTTCCTCTCTTTCTCCTTTTTCTACCACATCTATAATGATTTTATACATTTCTTCTATAGACCACAGAACTATGATACTCCATCTATCAAGTTGCTGAGAAAAAACTTTGGAGAGTGATAGGAACCACAAACAACCAGAATTTTTCCAGGTTTAGGCCAGGTGATCTTTTAGTTTCTAAATGGATTTAACTGTCTTTAAATTTTTATATTTAAGTCTTCTCCTGGATGTGATCAGTTTCAGAGAGGGTTATATTGTCTATCTTTCACACTTTGCAGTTCTTGGACTGGTTGAAAGGCATTGTGGTATAGTTTTTAAAAAGCCGTCTTCAGATAGAAGCAAGTTTTGCTTTTGACACATATGTAGTAGCTGTTTAATCACTTAACTTTTCAATGTTTCAGGCAATTTTCAAGATTATAGGTTGCAAAACAAGTGCTAATCATTTTTGGAAGAGGAAATTCTTCACCTTCTAATTGTGATGATATTGCAGTTCTGAGGAAACAAACAAAAAAGGATGATTTAGTAATAAATAATCAGCCACATTCTTTCATATGGTTGCCCTTGTAATAGAGAATACACATCTGTGGGATGGTTGGCTAAAATTGGAAGCTTAATCTGTTACCACTAAAAGATGTAAAATTAATAAGATCAAGTGAAAAGAAAAACTTAGACCCTGGCCTCTTTAACACCATGAATGGAACTGGAAAATAAAACTAACCAACTTTTCTTTATGATTTATCTATACCAATGGCATTATTCTGTTTCACCTGTTCCCATGATAGGATACCTTTTCTTTCTGTATTCTGCAAGGTTGCTAGGAGGAAGAATTTCATCACATTAAGATTTGTGCCATGGTGATTTCATCATTATAAAATTGCAAACAAGTTCTTCAACATTTTACATAGAACTAAAGTCAGCAAATAGAACAAATCACTGATGTTTCCCTGTTTTCTCCCTCATCTCTAAGATTTTCCTGACAGGGAATAAACTGAATCATCCCTGCCATTTTCTCTCAGCATAGAGGAACAGAGTATATAATCACTAATTTAATACTATAAGCTTGTCTTTTGTTCTGGTTGCCTTGAAGGCAACTTCATTGTCCTTTCCATTTTATAAAACTCTGCCCTGGTAATATCACCACTGAATTCAGTGTTCAGTTATGACCTCACATTTTAGAAAGATATTTAATAAAGAATAAGATGAATGGAAAAGAACCTCTATGTTAGGATTCTTACAAGGTGCTAAGTCATTGGAATGGATATAATTATCTAATTTAGCATGGTACTTAGCAGTTCTCTAGTTCAGAGTTCACATCTTTCACACCTTTAAGAGAGCATACTTTTAAGGAGCTCCCACAAGCCCAGGGAGTACCCACAAGCCTATTCTCTGGGAGGATATAACCCACAATCCCACATTCTTGGAAGAGAGTCAGGGTCATTCCCATTTCAACCTTCATGCTGGCTGGAGGCTTTGAATTCAGAGGGAGCTAGAGGCTGAAGCTGGCTGGAGACATTCTGACAAGAGCTCATTGGGGAACCAAGGAGAGAGATAGGCCTCTATTAAAGCTAGCCAGACTCCAGGAAAAGATTCAAGACTTTCAAGGACACAATAAAGGATCTGGACTTTAACTCCTGGATGGATTTGGGATTATTGAACTGAACTGAAACTAAGGCTGCCTCCAGCAAAAAATTTTGCTCACAGAGAATGATTACAATCTAGAGAAACAGAACATCACACCTCTAGATCATGTCAAATGTTGTTTATTCCTTGATCATGAAACAGGGAGGAGATACCATGGCATGAAAGTGCATTAGAATTAAAAGAGGAAAGTTGTTCAAAGTCACCACTTATTTTCTCCTATGGAGCCATGTGGATCCAGTGGCAAAGATACAGATAAGGACAACTGGAGATTGTCCTCCATGCATTGGGAGACCTTGGCTTTTTTAAACTAAAGTTTTTATCAGATTTCAGTTTGACTGAGGCAATACCCAGTTGATAATTGAGGCTAGGAATGAGGCAGAGAGAATGGCCTCTTTTACCTAGTCTAAAAAATATATCAATTTGGGAGGAGAAGATTCTCAGAGTTTCTTGCCAAAACAGAAACATTTTTTTGTTTGTTTTGTTTTGGTTTTGTTTTTGTTTGTTTTTTTGTTTTTCCCTTCACTCTGAGCCAATCAGGTCCCAAATAATGATTGTTTGGTGCAGCAAATCCAATTTACAAATACTCAGAGATATCTTAAATGAAGAATAGAAGTATTTATTCTTAGAATCTTGCAAGAACTGAACTTCTCCAAACTGGACTCCAAACCAATCTAGAGAGGTTAATTTCCACAGAGATTGAAATGAGTTATATAGTTATGATCACAAGAATAACGCTTGGAAGTAACATGAACTTGTTAAATTTTGATCTGAATTTTATTTTGGTCATTTTTTGCAACTGCTTACAACTGTTTACCCTATTTCATTTCCCCAGATAAACTAAATCTCAATCTATCTTAGTTAATGATTGTATAAGGAACCATATAATCCCCTCACAAAGAAAATTGTTTAGAGGTAAGTAATCCATTAAACTAGGATAACCAAGGAGACTTGGTTTACCTGAGGCTCAGTTTACAGATCCCTTAGAATATCTCCAGTTCACTAATTCACTAAGAAGTTAAGTAAAGGTCAAGGTGATCAGATATTTCTATTAGCTGAGCAGGGTTTTTGTTCTCCTTCCCAGAGCCTTAATGATTAACAGACCCTTGAAATTGGGTCTGGAATTGATGAGGCTTAGGTTTAGGGGTTCCCTTCAGAATTATCAAATGACTATTCTTGGGAAATGCTCAGTTTCCCTTACACTCAATGACCAAGTAGGTCTTAGCCTAGAACCTATTATTGGCCAATCAATAAGAATCAGAATGATTTGGGTTTAAGGGTCAAATAAGGATCAGGTGAAAGAGAATTATTTCTTACTTTGTCTTTTCTGCAGTTTAGACCATAAGAATTCGCATATGCTATGTGTGCTTCCACCTTGTAAATATAATATACAAATATTATTTCTTTAGATTCCATGGATTTTCCAGAGTCTAGTCACCATCTCTTTCACTGTGACTTCTTTGTGACTGTCTCCTTTCAGCAAGGACACCACTGTTTATGCTAACCTGTTCTGGTGAGCCCATATCTGCTAGGCTTTTCCTACAACATATCACAGTTTATTTTTGGACTGAAGTTTTTATTTATTTATTTATTTGTTTGTTTGTTTTAACAACTAACAAGGGAAAAACTACTTCCCTAATGGAACTCACAATTAACTAGAAGAAAGGGAATAAATCATGAGGTGGAAGTGTGTCATTAACTGGCAGGCTAAATCCATAGAGAAGTTTAGCAGACTAACCCCAAAAGGAGTTTGCAAGGAAAAGGATTACAACATTGATTGGCAGACTAACCCAAAAAGGGATTCGGTAAAAATGGCATAGGCCATGGGCAGATTTATGGGAAATTTAACCTCAGGGATTTGACATCATAACTTGGGTTTCTGAATGGATACATTAAAGTGGGATTTCTACAAGGGTGGAATGTAAGAACTGTAAAATTGAGTTGATTTCTATCAGTTCCCTTCCCTGCTTGCCTCAGGGGGTATTATAATATCAGTACTTCAGGCTTACTCTACAAACTCTCCCTAGTTATTTAGGTATTTGGTAGGATTAACAGGATTGTACTTGTCACTAGCCACAATTAATAATGGAAGAAAAGATCTGGAGGTAGGAAATACAGATATGGGAATGTAAGGAATATGGAATAGATCAGTTTGATATATAGGTAAATTGTTTAACCAAAAGTGAAAACTTGTTAGAATGTTAGAGTTTAGAAACTATCTTGTCAAGGCCCTTTGTTTAATGATGTAGTACTTTAAACCCAAAAACTGAATATGATTTGCCCAAAGTCTTAGTGGCATAGTTAGGAAAAACATGTGTAGGCCTTCTGACTCTCAGTGCATTGTTTTCTTCTATATCACAATTCTCTTTGTTGTTTTGTAGTTCCTTTAGGACAGAATCAGATTGTGGAATGCTAATGGCATTGAAGGATTTTTGAAAGTTGTTAAGCAGGGAACAGTTAAAAAGTACCAGAAGTTAAGTTTATTCCATAGGTCAGTGGATACTAATGTTTTTTGTTTCTGGAATCTATTTTGGTAATAGCAGCAATAACAACAAAATCAGTGGTATGTTGGAGACATCAAGGTAAATTAGTATACCACTCATAAAATATTTATAATATTATAATCAACAATATTAATAATATTAATTAAACAATATTGAAAATAATAATATATTTATAATAGAATTGGGCAATTATTTGCCACATTTTTAGCATGAACTTCTTTGACAATTATTTCAGACAATGCCAAACTATTGATTGGAGACTACTGCCATAGACCATTGGCAGGTATTCCTAAGGAACCTATGTGATGCTGAGTAGACTGTGCCTGTTTACAAATGTGTTATATTTTAACCCAATGAACAGGAGTCAATGATACAGAACAAATTCTGAGGCATATCTGCCAATAGATGATACACTTGATTTATTCTTACTCCAACAGCCTGATTAAAATATGCTTAACTCCCTCCCATCTATAACCTCAATTACTTGCAATAAATTGTTTTTGCAGGATGGACAGTTCCCATATTTTACACACTCATATCTTGCTTATATAAAATGTATTACAAACATAAGCTTTTTCAAAGAAAATCATAATCACAAAACATAGTACAGTGGAGAGATCACAGGACTTGGAGCCAGAGGATCTGAATTTAAATTCCAATTTCATCATTTTATTTTCTTATGACTTTGAGTAAGTCATTTAAAATCCTTGGGACACCCTTGTCAAATGGTGCTGTGGAAAGGCTGCTGGTTTGGAGTCTGAAGAAATTGGTACAGATCCATTCTTGGTTTGAATTCTATTTTTGTCACTTACTACTGTGTGGCTTTGGATGCTATTGAATCTGCCTGATTCTAACTTCCTCATGTAGAAAATAAGAGAATTCAATTAGATTTCTTTCTAAGATTTTTTTCCAGCTCTAAATATATAATAAGGTTCATTTCTACCTTTAAATCTGTGGACCTAAGAGTTCTCCTGTTGCTACATGTTTACCTTACCTACCAACAGAACCTAAAATTGGAAACAGAATAAACTTGTATCCTCGGTGATGGCTTATATTTCCTAATTGTGATAGCTCTATTTCTAGTCTTCAGACAATGTCATTAAATAATTTTATTAAAACAATAGAATATATTTCTAGGAAATATTAGTGAGAAAAATAGACAACATTATGCTTATTGCATTAGGGAAATGATAGAATTGATTGGGTAATTTGGGTAGATTGAAGCAGAGTAGAGGATATCTGGGCAGGAAAAATAAGGTAGTGGCCATACAAACTGACATTTGATATTATATAAAAACTTCATTAGGTGAAATAGATATTTGACATTATAGTTAAATATGCTAATAGGGTCCAACACATCACTTTGGGTATTTTTATATATATCAACTCTGGTTTTTATTTTCTTAGACCTGCAACATTTAGACAGTATCAGGTTGACAGTGTAGATTGTGTAAAGCAAGGCTTCTTGAACTTCTCTCATTCATAACTACTGTTCACCCAAACAACTTTTATGTAATCCCGGAGAAATAGCCATATAAAATATATGAAAACAAATCAAACATTTAATGATAATCATAAGCAACCCCAGATGGGAGCATGACCCACAATTTAAGAAGCCTTGGTATAAAGAATAAAACTGACAGAACAATATCTACCTTTACTAATCTTGAAAGAGGACATATATCTTTTTTCCTCTCAAGAGGAAGCTTTTATTTTTAGTCTCTTTCTCCCTCTATGCCTAGGACACCAGAGAAAAAGGATGAAAAATATACCATTAAGGCAAATCTGTTGCCTACTATAAAAGAAAACATGAAAAAAACATTAATGCTTATTATGTGCTAAGCATTGGGGACCCAAATAGATAAGTAGGACAATCACTACTTTCAAGGAGAAATGACATGTTAATGGGGAAGATAACACATATAGAAGATTTCGACTGCAAGTAAGATGAAAAGGTCCTATAGGGTACAGTGGCAAAGCAGATGGTAATGTTTTTTCTTTGATGTCATCTTACTAATACAATCAAGTAAGTTTCTGATACTGAACCATTTCATAAAGTATTTGGTGGCAAGAAATGTTTGTTCTGAGTCAGTAGCTATGTTTATAGAATCCAGATAAACTGTTGGCAGGCTATATCTTCACTTCCAAAGGTGGTGTCTATGGTGACAAGACCAGAAACATTCCTATTTCTAAGACTTTTTGGCTCAAAATGTTAACCTGTCTTCTTTTGGGTCTGAGAGGAGATGGTTGTTGTATGTAGGTGGTGGTTTAACCTGCATGGCACATGCCACTTCTTGTGTCACAGGATTCCTTTCTATTTTAGCTAAACTAGATTGCCTATTCTCTGGGTGAAAGTTGGTTGACATGGATGGCCACTTATGCACAGGAATTGTTTCCCCAGATGATGTCTGTGAGGGCTAGGATGGAAGCAGAATGGGTAGTCTAGAAAGTGTTGTGATTCCTGGGTTCTTCATATGTATATCTATTGGTGGGCAGCTACCAATGAGTGACAAACAGAGCAGGAAGACTCATCTTCATAAGTTCAAAGCTGGCTTCAAATACTTCCTAATTGTATGACTGGGCAAATTATTTAATCATCTCTGTTTAATCTATAAAATGGATTGGAGAAGGAAACAGCAAAGCTCTTTAGTATCTTTGCCAAGGAGACCCCAAATTGTGGTATATGTAGAATTGAACATGACTGAAACAATTAAAGAAAAATGACAAATTTAATGTCGGTTAGTGGGTTGTTTCTGGTAGTGAAAAGAAGGTGAGACATTTCTTCACAATGTTTTCTTCCCTCAGTGATGGATGGAGGGACATAGGCTGGAAGCAGGCTTGGTGGTTTTTCTGGAGGAAGGGGTACTACTATTTTCATGGCTTTAGGGAATAGGCTTTTAGGCTGTCTCCATCAGGATCTAAGGGGAGATGTAGTAGGGATGGGGGGCGATAATTTGATTTGTTTGTTCCATGATTCCTACTGTCTCTATTGTCTAGAAGAAAGAGAAAAGTCTGTGAAGATGACAATCTTTTTTTTTTTTTTTTTTTTAATATATATTTTTTTTTATATATATATATATATTTTATAATATTATCCCTTGTATTCATTTTTCCAAATTACCCCCCCTCCCTTATTCCCTCCCCCCGACGACAGGCAATACCATACATTTTACATGTGTTACAATATAGTCTAAGTACAATACATGTGTGTGAATATCATTTTCTTGTTGCACAATAAACATTAGAATCCGAAGGTACATGCAACCTGGGCAGACAGATATTAGTGCTAACAATTTACATTCCCCTCCCAGTGTTTCTTCTCTGGGTGTATCTACCTCTGTCCATCATTGATCAACTGGAAGTGAGTTGGATCTTCTTTATGTTGAAGATTTCCACTTCCATCAGAATACATCCTTTATCGTTGTTGAAGTATACAGTGATCTTCTGGTTCTGCTCATTTCACTCAGCATCAGTTGATTTAAGTCTCTCCAACCCTCTCTGTATTCCTCCTGCTGGTCATTTCTTACTGAGCAATAATATTCCATAACTTTCATATACCACAATTTACCCAACCATTCTCCAACTGATGGACATCCATTCATCTTCCAGTTTCTAGCTACAACAAAAAGAGCTGCCACAAACATTTTGGCACATATATGTCTCTTTCCGCTCTTTAGTATTTCTTTGGGATATAATCCCAGTAGTAGCGCTGCTGGGTCAAAGGGTATGCACAGTTTGATAACTTTTTGGGCATAATTCCAGATTGCTCTCCAGAATGGCTGGATTCTTTCACAACTCCACCAGCAATGTATTAGTGTCCCAATTTCCCCACATCCCCTCCAACATTTGTCATTATTTGTTCCTGTCATCTTAGCCAATCTGACAGGTGTGTAGTGGTATCTCAGAGTGGTCTTAATTTGCATTTCTCTGATCAGTAGTGATTTGGAACACTCTTTCATGTGAGTGGATATAGTTTCAATTTCTTCCTCTGAGAATTGTCTGTTCATATCCTTTGACCATTTATCAATTGGAGAATGGTTTGGTTTCTTATAAATTATGGTCAGTTCTCTATATATTTTGGAAATGAGACCTTTGTCAGAACCTTTGTTTTTAAAAATATTTTCCCAATTTGTTACTTCCCTTCTAATCTTGTTTGCATTAGTATTATTTGTACAGAAACTTTTTAGTTTGATGTAATCAAAATCTTCTATTTTGTGATCAATAATGATCTCTAGTTCTCCTCTGGTCATAAATTCCTTCCTCCTCCACAAGTCTGAGAGGTAGATTATCCTCTGTTCCTCTAATCTATTTATTATCTCCCTCTTTATGCCTAAATCATGGACCCATTTTGATCTTATCTTGGTATATGGTGTTAAGTGTGGATCCATATCTAATTTCTGCCATACTAATTTCCAGTTTTCCCAACAGTTTTTTCCGAATAATGAATTTTTATCCCTAATGTTGGAATCTTTGGGTTTGTCAAAGATTAGATTGCTATAGATGTACCCTTTTTTGTCCTTTGTATCTAATCTGTTCCACTGATCTACCGGTCTATTTCTTAGCCAATACCAAATGGTTTTGGTGACTGCTGCTATATAATATAGCTTTAGATCAGGTACACTTAGACCACCTTCCTCTGAGTTTTTTTTCATTAGTTCCCTTGCAATTCTTGACCTTTTATTCTTCCATATGAATTTTGTTGTTATTTTTTCTAGGTCATTAAAATAGTTTCTTGGGAGTCTGATTGGTATAGCACTAAATAAATAGATTAGTTTGGGGAGTATTGTCATCTTTATTATATTCGCTCGGCCTATCCAAGAGCACTGAATGTCTTTCCAATTATTTAAATCTGATTTTATTTTTGTGGCAAGTGTTTTGTAATTTTTCTCATATAATTCCTGACTTTTCTTTGGTAGATGGATTCCCAAATATTTTATACTATCAACATTTGTTTGGAATGGAATTTCTCTTTGTATCTCTTGCTGTTGCATTTTGTTAGTGATATATAAAAATGCCGAGGATTTATGTGGATTTATTTTGTATCCTGCCACTTTGCTGAAATTTTGAATTATTTCTAGTAGCTTTTTAGCAGAGTCTTTGGGGTTCTCTAAGTATACCATCATGTCATCTGCAAAAAGTGATAGTTTAATTTCCTCATTTCCTACTCTAATTCCTTGAATCTCTTTCTCGGCTCTTATTGCCGAGGCTAGCGTTTCTAGTACTATATTGAATAGTAATGGTGATAGTGGGCAACCTTGTTTCACTCCTGATCTTACTGGGAAAGGTTGCAGTTTATTTCTATTGCATATTATGCTTACTGACGGTCTTAAATATATACTCCTGATTATTCTAAGGAATAATCCATTTATTCCTATACTCTCAAGAGTTTTTAGTAGGAATGGATGTTGGATTTTGTCAAATGCTTTTTCTGCATCTATTGAGATGATCATATGGTTCTTATTAATTTGATTATTAATATGGTCAATTATATTAATAGTTTTCCTAATATTAAACCAGCCCTGCATTCCTGGAATAAATCCTACTTGATCATAGTGTATTATCTTGGAGATGATTTTCTGAAGTCTTTTTGCTAATATCTTATTTAAGATTTTAGCATAAATATTCATTAAGGAGATTGGTCTATAATTTTCTTTCTCAGTTTTCGATCTACCAGGTTTAGGTATCAGTACCATGTCTGTGTCATAAAAGGAATTTGGTAGGACTCCTTCATCCCCTATTTTTTCAAATAATTTATATAACATTGGGGCTAATTGTTCTTTAAATGTTTGGTAGAATTCACATGTGAATCCATCTGGCCCTGGGGATTTTTTCCTGGGGAGTTGATTAATAGCTTGTTCTATTTCTTTTTCTGAAATGGGACTATTTAAGCAATTTATCTCCTCCTCTGTTAATCTAGGGAGCCTATATTTTTGGAGGAAGTCATCCATTTCACTTAAGTTATCAAATTTATTGGCATAAAGTTGGGCAAAGTAACTCCTTATTATTTCTCTAATTTCCTCTTCATTGGTGGAAAGATCCCCCTTTTCATTTGTAAGACTATCAATTTGATTTTCCTCTTTCTTTTTTTTGATCAAATTTACCAAAGGTTTATCTATTTTATTGGCTTTTTCATAAAACCAACTCTTGGTTTTATTTATTAATTCAATAGTTTTTTTACTTTCAATTTTATTGATTTCTCCTTTTAATTTTTGTATTTCGAGTTTAATTTTTGGTTGGGGGTGAAGATGACAATCTAAAGAAGACACATGGAAACAGTATAATCATAAACGCCAAGGAGAGGGGAAAAGACTTACAAGAAGAGAAAGTTTTAAGTGTGGCAATGTTATTGGAAATATGATTATTGCTGTCCTGATGAATTAAAAATTGTCATTTATATCTATCATTTTTCTATAACCTTTATTTTTAAATGTACCCTTCCTCTTTCCTTGTGAATATTTTCTTTTAATAAAGAATAAAAAAGAAGGTAGTTAGCAAAGCCAAGTCTGAAAATACATAATATATACATTATAATTATGTCTTGCTTTGTTTTATTGTTATCATTTTTGTTGTTGTTCTTTGTATTTACATTGTTGTAGTCATTATGTAGATTGTTTCTATCTACTCAAGATTGATTGGTTCTGTTTACTGTAACTTTGTGCCACTTTGTAATTTTTTCCATGCTTCATTGAATTCCACAAATTCAAAATTTCTTATGACACATTCATACTCCCTTGCATCCATATATCAATATTTTTAAACCATTTCCCACTCAATTAGTATCTATGTTGTTTTGAATCTTCACAGTGACAGAAAGTATTTTAATGAATATTTTGCCATATAGTTTAAGGGTTTTTTTTTTTTTTCTTTCTCTTTTATTTTCTTGGGGCATATAAATAGCAATGGCATCTTAGTCAAAAGGGTCTCTTACAACTTTTGGTGATGATTTTCCCTTTAGATAATAATTTAATCTTGATACTAAGACTGCTACTCCAGGGAACCTGGAGTAATCAAGGTGGATCCTGATGTTTTGGTGTTTACTCATAAATGCTTATGGCTGTTTTAGTCTAAACTGTAAGTTTTCAGTATTTAGGAGACTAGGTGATCAGAAGTTCATTTAACCACCTGGATTCCATCCCCTGGTGGTCTCTTCTTTGCCTTCACATCACATTTGGTTCAGGGAAATAGTAAATGTTTCAGCTCCCCTGCTGAAGCAAGGCTGTTAGCAAAATTGCTTAAGCTTTAGCACATTTGTAGAAGATGATTTTTCCTTTTTTCCTCCTTTTTTTTGGTTTCAGGCATTTTTCCAAATGACTATAATTTGTACATTTCAGCTCAAAAACTGCAAGTTTTTTGTCCTTTAATGGTTTCTATTTTAATCAAGTCATCTATCAATGACAAGAGGTGAACCAGAGTTGTGGATGACTGCATTGCTGGAGTGAAATGAAGGACCCCTCTGGGGGAGTAGAGGTGTGAGTGTTTCCCTAATGAAGTGTGGTGAGTGCTGTCATTTTTAACTTTCTTAGATAAAATTAGAGATGAGATCTTGAAGAAACCCAAGAGAGCATTTAGGCCTTCCAATCCAACCCCCTCATTTTACACATGAGAAAACTGAATAAGTAGTAGAATTCAGACTAGAATTTAAGTTTTCCAATTCCATATCTAGGATGTAGGGTTTAGAACTGGTAGGGCCAAAGAAGTCATCAATTCTAACTCCCTCACTTTACAGCTAAGGAAACTGAGATATAGCAAAAGGGAAGTGATTGTACCCTATTGCCTTTCCTATTATTGTGACTTTAGCAGAAATGCAGAAGAAAATACAATTATTGCAGTTCACCAATAATGGATATGATGTCTATAAAACTAATAAATTCTTTCAAAATTTTTAGACTATTACTATTGGGGTCAGTAAGATTCAATTTCCCATGGCTAGTAAGACATTTATTGTATCTAGTGCCCTACCAGTCATACTTAGTAAATTACAATGGGGGAATTGAGGATTCTGCCCATTGCTCTTACCTTCATGTATATACTTTGAGGTATTTCTCCAAGAAAATCAGAAATCTCTTAGGATAAACTTGCTAACCTTTGATTTATTAAACATTAAGAATCATTGGACTAGAAATGGACTTTAGAAATACCCATTTCTAAATGAGTAAAAGAGGACAGGGGAAAATAGTAAACAAACAAAATCATTTTACTTCACACTTAGAAATCACCAATAACCTTAACTGAGAAATGAAAAGGAAATTTGAAAGTATGGCAGATGTAAAAGGTTGCTATTTATTAACTTGACATCTTCTGATATGGGGATATAGTGGAAAGAAAATTTCATCAAGCACCAGACTAAATTCAGATTCCAGCTCAGTCACTATCATGTCACTAAATCTTTGTGGATATAATTTTTCTCATATGTAAAATGTAAAGGTTGAACTAGATGTTTTTTTACTTCCCTGCTAATATTAAGTACTCTGAATCTGTCAAACATTCTTAAATAATTTTTAATCAGTAAGATAATTGTACACACATACACAATCTTGTATTCATCCTCAGCGTTAATTCTCAAACACACTACTATTGGCTTATTGTCAGATTTAATTGTATACTTATATATAATTACATTCTTGAATGTATGTCCATGTTTAATGCTCCTGAGTACAAAGGACTTTTATTTTACCAAAGTTTCATCCAAAAGAAATGTTTCAGACAGTCTGAAATCAATGATTTGATTCATCATTTCCTAGTTCTTCAGGGAAATTCTACATTTAGGGAATGTATTAAATAGAAAATACCATTTGTCACCTTTGACTGAGTGGGAAAGTACCCTCTTCTTAGGGGTAAATAAAATTACCATAAAGGTTTAATGCCTTCTATGATACTTAGAGTAGATTTGATGAGTTTCTTGATTGATCCACCAATATCAGAGGCTCTAAGTTCAAGCAAATCTTCCTGGATGAAGTTATGTATCAATCACAGAATCCAAAATGTGATGCAGAGAAGATATCAAAAAAGATGCTCTCAAATGAGACAAATCCCAAAAAGAACCAGTAATGGGAAGGAAGCTATCAGGAAGGGATGACAAAAATATTCCTTTTCTGTCTTCAAGGATATACATACATATATATATATGTATATATATATATATATATATATATATATATATATATATATATATATATATATATATACACATATATATATATTTTTTTTTTCACTTAAATGTGGATTCAACAAAGTACAAAAGAAATGTTTTGTAATCTGCTTTTCCCTTTTCCAGTGACACATTCAATTAAATAAAAGCAATATAATTCAAATTTCACAACTGATAGCATAATGTACATTTTGATCTAAAAATCTGATTAAGTTCTAGATAATGTTAACCTCTAATTAAATTATATATCCTTGACAGATACAACATAAAGATTATGATAATACATAATTATTAATTAAATATAATTAGTTCAATGAGCAAATGGCAAATAGCAATTGGAAGAAAAACTTGTAAGCTATTCAAGAGGAACATAACCAATTTGAATTTTGATAAACTTGAAGTTTAGGATTTGACAGAACCAAAGTGAAAGGTTTTCTAGCACAGAAAGAGTCTGGGTGAAAATAATAATTAGGTTGAATTTGCATTTTCTTTAGTGCTTTTGAATAAAAAATGTAAAATAAATACAACATGTTAGAAATGATAAAATGTTGATTATAGGACCAAAGATTTTTTGCTAGACCTATACTGATACTGAAAACCTTTAGAGAAAAGCAAGTGCTAATATTTTAATATGTTGAGCCTCTAATTGGCTCCTATAATCTCTTACATTGTCAACTCTCATTCCTTTATTCTTAATCGTTATCATGATTTCCAACCTCTCAATCTCTATTTTTTTCATCTATTATTCCTATTAAGATTTTATTTTCCCCTGTACTAGGTTTAGGGGTTTCAATTATATATATTTTAAAAAGTTAGATTAGTATTCCCTAGCCCAGGGTAAAGAAATGCACTGTTTTACATGTAAATTAGCATTTGGAGTTGGCGCTGATGACAGAAAACTGAACAATCTAGTTTTTGTCAAGTATGAAAAGTGAGAAGAATGTTCCAGTGGCTTTTACTGAGTTTGTTATATTTATGTTTCTACCAGAGTCAACCAATAACTTCTTTCAAATGAAATTCAGGTTCATTTTCTGGGGTAAAGGGTAAAAGGGATCAAGAGGGTTTTTTGTTTTTTTTAATGGGCTTATCAGGGAGAATGAAAGATTTCATAGTGAGAA
The DNA here is from genome assembly GCF_048593235.1 of Sminthopsis crassicaudata. Taxonomy (NCBI): domain Eukaryota; kingdom Metazoa; phylum Chordata; class Mammalia; order Dasyuromorphia; family Dasyuridae; genus Sminthopsis; species Sminthopsis crassicaudata. Next base: position 153,079,679 of record NC_133618.1, read on the forward strand.
TGAAATGATTGAAGGGAATGAGATAGCAAAGAATAACTATGAGAAAGTGAAGAGAAAACATAAACTAGTCTCAATATTGAAAAGTGGAAGAGTGTAATATAGAAAAGGAAGAGATAAAGAATGAACGTATTATTGCTGCTGCATAATGACCTCATAAAGGATAGAACTTATAGTAAATGATCAAAATAATATATGCTATCTTTCTTGTCTATCTAGATTATGATGGAGTTTTGTTATTGTTGTTATTTTTCAGTTATGCCTAATTTTTCATGACCCAATTTAAGGTTTTCTTGATAAAAATACCAGACTGTTTTGCCATTTTCTTATTCAACTCATTTTATAGATGAAGAACTGAGGCAAACAGAGTTAAGTGACTTGCCCACAGTCACATAGCTAATAAGTGTCTGAGACCAGATTTGAATTCATGATGATGAGTCTTCTTGACTACAGGTCTGGCCCTCTCTCTCAAATCATATACATATAATAGAGACTATCAAACTTGACAATTCATGTGAATATTAAAAAGGATTCAAAAAACATTTTAAAGAATTGTAAAATAAAGTGTGATGGGAGGCTCTTACAAAAATTTTTTTGGAGGCCTCTTTTTTTTAGAGCTGTAGGAGCTTTGACTTTGTTATCTTCTTTCAAATGTGTGTTTTGATCTTTCTTGTAACCTTAATAACTTTCTTTGGTCAGAATCGTTTTTTTCTGTTGTTTGTTCAATTTCCTAGCCTATTACTTGGCTTTAAACTATTTGTGAAAGTAGGCCCCTATTTCTGGGTGGGAAGGTGTAATATCCTAAGGACAAGAGGGTTTGTGCAACTGTTGTTAGAAATTCTTCTAGAGACCCAAATCACAAGCAATTTTCTGTCTTTGAATTGTGAAGTGGATCCCTCCTTCACTGTGGCTGTAAGTTCTAGTGTGCTAAACAATAGTTTTTCATCACTGTACACAGAGATTTTCTGAGGGCTGAGACCTTCCAGAAGCTGCTGCAGTCACTGCCACCCCAACTGCTTGCTCTTGGTTTGCTGGTTTCCAAGGCCCTCTCATGCTAATGAGACAAACTTTTCCTTCCAACCTTCTAAGTAATCTTTGATGTCT